>NW_006399818.1:12571519-12576906 GCF_000299155.1 Elephantulus edwardii
ATCAATCTCCGATTGTAAAAGTTGGTAAAAATCTTCTATCTCCTCTTCCTTGGCTCTGGTTGTTGGTGCATATCTTTGAATGATAGTGGTATTTCAAATATCAGTTAACATATTTGAAGAAAAAGACATAATCACAATAGTAGAAGAATTTAACACACCAGTGTCAGGTCAACTTGAAAGAAACTCAACAAAGAGGCAGAAGAAATAAACTAAATAGTTTGCCAAGTCCACTTTATAGATGTATTCAGAGTACTTCAACCAGCTAAAACTCAATTTACTTTCTTCTAAAGTGTACACAGTACATTTCCAAGATTGATCATATATTAGGACACAAGCAAGCCTCAGCAAATTAAAAACATCGAACCATACAACGTACCTTTTCAGACCACAATGCCATAACACTAGCAATTAACAACAAGAAAATAAAGATTAAAAAAAAAATCACCCAGGATGCTAAATAACATCCTGCTTGAGTACTATTGGATTATGGAAGAAATAAAAAGTTAAAAGAATAAAAGTAAAATAAGAAATTAATGCAATTACAACATATCAATGTCTCTGGGATAGCTAAGGCAGTACCCAGGCGTCAATTCATAGTAATAAATTGTTATTGATTGCCTTCGAGTCGAGCATGATTCATAGTGATCCTATGAACAAAAGGCCTGAAACCCCTCTACAACTATTGATATTTATCAAAGTTCATAGAGTTTCTGGAGGCATGTTAATTAGGAAGTGCATGCCACGCCTGCTTCCAAACTTGTCATAGAATGTTATTGGTTGAGTCGCTTGCAATGTATAGTGACCCTATGTACAGCAACTCTGAAACTTCCCATCTGGAGGCAGTCTCACTAATTCTGATACACCAACCCCCATTGCTCTAGTTACTCTATCAATCCATTTCATCTGGGGTCTCCCTCTCCTGTGCTGTCTGCCCACCCTTCCAAGCATGATATCCTTCTCCAAGGACTGATCTCTCCTGGCCATTTGCCCAGAGAAAGTGAGGTAGAGCTCCAAAATCGTAGCCTCCAAGGATGGTAATAGCTAAACACATTTTTTAAAAAAATAGCAGCAAAATGAACCACTTAACACAAAATCTCTACAACATGATTGAGTCTAGAAAGCATTATGCTGAGTGAAAATATTCACTATTATAAGAACAAATTGGGAGGGTATACACCAGGGATGTGTCTTGTCTCCATACCTTTTCAACCTGTATGCAGAACAGATCATCTGGGAGGCTGGGCTCTATGAGGAGAAATGCGGCATCAGAATTTGTGGAAGATCTATCAACAATCTGCGTTATGCAGATGACACAACCCTGCTTTCTGAAACTGAGGAGGACCTGAAGTGTTTGCTGCAAAGGGTCAAAGACTGCAGCCTTCAATATGGATTGAGGCTCAATGTCAAGAAGACAAAGATTCTCACCACTGGACCAATTAGGAGCATCAGGATGGATGGTGAAGAGATTGAGATTGTTCACAGCTTTAGTTTGCTTGGCTCCACAATCAACACTCTTGGCACCAGTAGCCAGGAAATTAAAAGACATATTGTGATGTGAAAGTCTGCTGTTAGGGACCTTTCTGAAGCACTGAAGAGCAATGGTGTCTCTCTGCAGACTAAGTGCATCTAGTACAGGCCGTAGTCTTTGTAATCACTTGTTATGCATCAGAGAGTTGGACAATAACTAGGGAGAATAGAAGGAGAATTGATGCCTTTGAGCTTTGGTGTTAGAGAAGAATATTGAGGGTACCATGGACTACTAACAGAACAAACAGATTCAACCTGGAGAGGGTTAAACCAGGCTGCTCCTTGGAGGCAAGGATTCTGAGGCTTCATCTGACATACTTTGGTCATACTATAAGGAAAGACCGGTCCTTGGAGAGGGGCATCATGCTTGGAAGGGTGGAGGGCAGGCACAGGAGGGGAAGGCCCTCATAGGAGGTGAACCGATTCAGTGACTGGGGTAATTGGGGTGGGTGTGTCAGAGACAATGTGATTGGCACAGGAAAGAGTGGAGTTTAGGGCTGTTGTACATAGGGTCTCTATGAGTTGCAAGCGACTCGACGGCACATATCAACAACAACATTGCATAAGACCATTATCCTGAAAATATAAAATGATTGAGCAAGAGGTGTATCAAATAAGGGAAGGAAAAAGGAAGAAAAAGGAAAATAGGGGAAATTACTAGGATAACAGAAGTTAGTGGTGTTTGTCAGGGTCAAAGTATAGGAAAGATTCAATCAGGGCTAGAAATGACAGGGTGGTAATAGGCATTGTTGTTGTTGTTGTTGTTGTTAAGTGCTGTCGAGTCACAGGCGACTCATAGCGACCCTATGAAGGAGAGTCCTTGGTGCTTGGGTGCCTTTCATCTTCTCTCCAGGTTCATAGGGTTTCCAGAGGCAAGCTATTATGGAAGTGGATGCCTCTCCTCCTTCCAAGCTTGTTCAACCGGGAAGCTCCACCCCACTCTCAGTCCGCATTGGGTAGCCAACCATTAACGCATTTGACACATCCTTGTCACAGTGTTCAGCCTCACAGCAACCACAAGTGACCGCGGGATGGCAACTTGTACACCAGGGCTATACGACCTAGAGGAATGTCTGAACAAAAACAATGAAAGACTGGCCGGAGGGCCACAAACTAAAAGTCATCCACCTTTGTCTTGGTCACATCCTATTCTCTTCACTGGGCCAGCTGATCTCTTTCTCTCTCTGTGTCTCTCTCTGTTGATGTTATTGTTGTTAAGCAGGTGACTCACAGCGACCCTATGATAGGTCAATATAATTAATGATATAAACTATAATGTGTATGAATGATTTTATGCAAACAAATGCTCTTTGGAAGCAAGAATGATGAGGCTTTGCCTTACCTACTTTGAACATGTGGCTAGGAGATGATATATATTGGAGAAGGACATGCTGGGAAAGGAGAAGGGCCGTTGAAGGAGAGGAAGACCCTCAAGCAGGTGGATTGACACAGTAATTGCTGCAATGGACTCTTGTGTGTCAGGAAGTGTGAGGATGGCCAAGGATAGAACAGTGTTCAGATCTTTTGTTCATAGGGTCACTATGAGCTGTGCTTAACTCCACCACACCTAACAAGAACAACAACAACAATGCAAACATATACAATTATGTAAAAATAGTAAATTTATTGCACATTTACAAAATATTAATGAAGTAACAATTTTTTAATTGGAAGTTCTCTAACTTTTCCAGTTATCATTTCTTATTTACCAAACACTGTCCTAGACAGGGAGCAAATGGTGTTGTTACATGTTATCACGTCAACTACAACTTATACTCTGTGAACCTTATATCAGAAACTTGCCCTATCCTTTATTGTTGCAGACCAGAGAGTAAATTATCTTTTAATTATTAATAATGAGACAGAAAAACAGGAATGAGATAAAACAAAGACTGAAGGGCTTGATTCCAGCTTCCCTGTAACTTTATTGAAAATTACTGGGAAGTCAATCACAAAGAAAATTCAATGCAAATGAAACCAAGCTTTTTCTTTTGAAAACCTTCCCTTGACTCAGGAGGGAGGGGTCAGCAAATACAATGCAAGGTAAACCCTTAAATGCCTTACTGCCTCAGGGTGAACTCTAGCTTGTACCTTGCCTCCCCACATCCTGAAGTAGCATTAGGTTTATTACAAATATTTAGTATTGGCTTCCCATACTTTACCATACTCATTATCTGTAACATGCTCACACCCATTGTTTCAGTCATTGTGTCAATCCATCTTGTTGAGTGTCTTCATCTCTTTCTTTGGCCCTCTTACCTTTCCAAGCATAAGGTCTTTTCCCAAAGACTAATATACTTGGAAAGGTGAAGGGAAAATACAGGAAGAGATGGATTGACATAGTAACTGGGATTATGAGGACAGGTATGTCAGAAATAGTGAGTTTAGCTTGAAATAGGGCCCAGTACAGAGCTACTGTGCATATTAATTGGGTCATTATGAATCAAAGATGACTTAATGACAAGTCTTCATGACAACAGTTACAATGTATACGAGACAGACTATGGTGAAATAGCAAAAAGAAAGTTTAGAATTATGAGTACAGAGTGCATTAACAAGTGTCCTGTCCTCCTATCTTTTCAATCTGTATGCAGAACAGATCATTTGGGAGGCTGGATTTTATTATAAGGAGGAATGTGGCATCAGAATTGGACAAAGACTCATCAACAACCTGTGTTATGCTGGTGACACAACCTTGCTTGCTGAAACTGAGGAGGGCCTGAAGCCTTTGCTGCAGAGGGTCAAGGACTGTAGTTTGCAATATGAAGTGAAAATCAACATCAAGAAAACAAAGCTCTTCACCACTGGGCCAATTGACAGAATCATGACAGATGGAAAACAGATTAAGATTGTCAACAATTTCAACTTGCTCAGTTTCACAATCAACACTCTTGGTACTGGCAGTCAGAAATTAAAAGATGAATTGCATTGGGAAAACCTGCTGTCAGGGACCATTCTAGAGTGCTGTAGAACAAGTATGTCAGTCTAAAGACTAAGGTACACCTGATCCAGGCCATGTTGTTTGCAGCTACTTACTATTCATAAGAGAGCTGGATAATGACTAAGGATGACAGAATTATTGATGCCTTTGAGTTGTGATGCTGGAGAAGAGTATTGAATATATCATGGACTACCAAGAAAACTAACAGGTCTGTCCATGACAAAATGAAACCAAGCTGCTCCTTTTAGGGAAGGATTTTGAGGCTTCATCTCACATACTTTGGGCATGTAGCCACGAGGGACCAGTCTTCGGAGAACGATATAATGTTTGGAAGGGTTGAGAGACAACATAAGGGAGTAAGACCATGCATGAGATGGATTGACACTACAACAGGGTAAATAAAAGTTGGTGTGTCAGAAATAGTGAGATTCATTCAAGATAGAGTAGGATTCAGAGCTACTGTGCATTGGACCACTATGAGTGTAGTCAACTTGATGGCACAAACAACAATAGTAATAACAACTGTATGGAATTGTAGTGAATAAGGTCACAAGGAAGATTAAACAAGGGTAATAAAGTAGCTCTATGAGGAGAAATGTGGGGTCAAGATTGGTGGACGATTTATCAACAACCTGCGTTATGCAGATGACACAACCCTGCTTGCTGAGACTGAGGAAGACCTGAAGCACCTCCTGCAGAGGGTCAAGGACTGCAGCCTACAATATGGATTGAGGCTCAATGTCAAGAAGACAAAGATTCTCACCACTGGACCAATTGGTAGCATTAGAATGGATGGTGAAGAGATTGAGATTGTTCACAGCTTTAGTTTGCTTGGCTCCACTGTCAACACTCTTGACACCAGTAGTCAGGAAATTAAAAGGCGCATTGCCATGGGAAAGTCTGCTGTTAGGGACCTCTC
>NW_006399818.1:12577726-12604495 GCF_000299155.1 Elephantulus edwardii
ACATAGGGTCACTATGAGTTACAAGTGACTCGATGGCACATAACAACAACAACAACAACAGAAACTAAAGTGTGTCTGATCCAGGCCACGGTCTTCACAGTTACTTGCTATGCATCAAAGAACTAAACAATGGCTATGAATGACAGAAGAAGAATTGATGCCTTTGAGCTGTGGTGCTGGATAAGAGTCTTAAATATACCATTGGTGGCCAAGAAAACAAATAAATCTGTCTTAGGGAAGGTGAAACCAACTTTCTTTTTGAAGGCTGGGCTTTTGAAACTCTGTCTCACATACTTAGGGCATGTGGCCAAGAGGTGCTCATTCTTGGAGAAGAATATCATGCTTCCGTGGGTAGAAGGACAGCACAGGAGAGGAAGACCCTGGATGAGATAGAGTCATACAGTAGCTGGGGTGTGGGTGTAGGTGTGTTGAAGTCAGTGAGACTGGCTCAGAATAGGAAAGACTTAAGAGCTGTTGTACATAGGGTCGCTATGAGTTGCAGGTGACCCGGTGGCACATAACAACAACATATCAGTAATTATTACTTTAATTAAGAGAAGAACAAATGTCTGATTGAGGAGCACCTGAAACACTTGTTGCAGAAGGTCAAGGGCTGCAGCCTTCAATATGGTTTGAAGCCCCACATCAAGAATACAAAGATTCTCACTACTGGGTCAATTGACAGCATTATAATAAGTGGTAAAGAGATTAAGATTGTTAACAGTTTAGTTTGCTTGGCTCCACAATCAATACTCTTGGTACCATAAGCCAGGAAATTAAAAGACTAATTGCATTAGGAATGTCTGCTGCCAGAGACCTCTCCAAAGTATTGAAGAGCAACGATGTCAATCTTGAGAGTAAGGCACTGGTCCAGGCCCTGGTCTTTGCAATTACTTACTATGCATCTGCCTTTGAGCTGTGGTGCTGGAGAAAAGTATTGCATATATTAAGGACTGCTAGGAGAGCAAACAAGTTCATCCTAGAAAGGGTGTAACCAACTTTCTCCTTCGAGGCAAGGATTCTAAAGCTTTATCTGACATACTTTGGGCATGTTGCAAGCAGAGACCAGCCCTTGGAGAGAGATGTCATGCTTGGTAGGGTGGAGGGACAGCGTGCGAGAGGAAGACCCTCAATGAGATGGATTGATTCAGTGAGTGGGGTAATGGGGGTAGGTATGTTAGAGACAGTACCATTGGCACAGGATAGAGCAGGGTTTAGGGCTGTTATACATTCGGTTGCTTTGAGTTGCAGGTGACTCGAGGGCACATAACAACTACAACAGTGAAATTAGAAGAAATGACTAATGCAAAGTGTACTAAAAAGGAGGATGATGGTGTCCTTTGACATAATTTTGTGGGTTGATCTTTCTTCAGTATAAGTATTTTGAAAGTCTAAAGATGTATTTTCATATACATATGCACCCTGAAAGAATACACATTTAATAGAAAGAAAATATAAGTTCAGGCCATAAGATAGTTACACGTTGAAAGTTATACAAGTGTTCAGGTCTTTCATAGGGTAACTATGAATCATCTATGACTCGACAGCACTTAACAATAAAAAACAGCAATTAGGTTACAAGAAGGTCATGTATAGTCTTGAAGACTTTGTAAGAAATTTGGATTTTTCTCTTTTTAAAACTCTTTTGATTATTTGAGTGAAAGTGTATGCAGTATATTGGTTTACCATTTAACTCTTCACACATACTACATTTCATAATATTGAATCACTGTCTCCACATTAGAACAGTACTCTTCAGAGCTACCCCCTGTGACAGCTTTCTGATTACATCTGAACATCAAGAAAACAAAAATCCTCACCTTTTGACCAATTAATCATGACAGATGGAAAGAAGATTGAAACTGTCAATTATTTCATGTTACTTAGATCCACAATCACCACCACTGTCATCATCAGTCAGAAGGCCAAGAGAAGTATAGCCCTTGGAAAGTCTACTTCAGAGACTTCTCGCCATAGCCCTGAAGAGCAATGATGTCAGTTTAAAGACTAAGAGGTGCTAATTGAAGTTATAGTCTTTTGAAGCACCTATTATACTTCTGAAATTTGGACAATGAATAAGGAAGACAGAGGGAGAATAAATACCTTTGAGTTCTAGTGTTAGGAAAGCGTACTGAATACCCTATGGAGTGCTAAAAGAACAAATACATCTTGGAGAAAGTATGGCCACAGTGTTCCTTACAGACAAGGATAACAAAGCTTCATCTCACATACTTTGAGTATATCAATAATTAAAATTATTCCTTGAAGAGGGACATCAGGCTTGGAAAGTTCAGCAAAAAATAGGAAGACCCTCAAAGACGTGGACTGATACAGCGTTTATAGCAATAGGCTCAAGTGTGTCAGAGATGATGAGGATGGACAGGACAGGACAAGTTTTGAATGTGTTGTTCATAGGATCAATGTGAGTTGTACAGGACTCAAGGACACCTAACAACAACAACAACAACAAATTTGTATTTATATAGGTTTCAATTGTATCTATCAGTATAGAGTATAGAGGAGACAAAGTTGTAGAAACTTTTTGTTGCTTTGTGCCGTCGAGTCGTTTGCGACTCATAGCAACCCTATGCACAACAGCCCTAAACCCTGCTCTATCCTGCACCAGCCGCACTGCCTCTGACACACCCATCCCGATTACCCCAGTCACCGAGTCATCTTGAGCAGGTGAATTGTTGAAGCTGAGAACTCAAGACCACAGTCTAGAAGGACATCAAGGACTATTGGAATACTATAGTCCACAAAGACATTATTCTACATCCCACTTTGGGAGTAGCAACTAAGGTCTTTTAAGGTCTTAAAAGATCATGAAAAATATCAAAGATGTAACTATTGGTCTCTCTCCATCTGGAACAAAGAAGACTGAAGAAAATCAAAGACATGTGAACTAGTTCAAGAACTAAAGAAAAAGACTGGTATACTAAGTATTGTAACAATATGGAACTACTCAATATATTGCTTGCAGCAGCATGAATTAGTATAATTCTTTTTAAAAGCTGTTTAGCAGTATCTAAAAACGATATACTCGTACTACTAGATGCAAGGAGAAACCAGTCCTTGAAGAGGGACATCATGCTTGGGAGGCTGGAGGGACAGCACAGGAGAGGGAGATCCTCAATGAGATGGATTGATTCAGTGACTAGGTTAATAGGGGTAGGTGTGTCAGAGACAATAAGGTTGCCTTAGGATAGAGCAGGGTTCAGAGTTATTGTACATAGGGTCGTTATGAGTCACAAGTGACTTGATGACATATAACAACAACAACCACCAGATTCTAAGGACTAAAATCTCAAATCACACCTACCTTTAAGGAGTCCCTTCTGACTTACATAAACCCACTTTGAAGGGAAAGGTGGAGAATTTCCTCCTGTAAAAATGCACAGCCTCAGAAGCCGGTTGTTGGCTGAGTGAGAAAGTACTCAATGGCAGTGAGATTGAGTTTAGAGGTTTGGCATGTGTAATTTAAAGATAGTAAGCTCTAGTGGTGTAGTTAGTGAAGAGGTGTGCTGTTAAACCAAAGCCAACCAGTGGCTCCAAGGGAGTAAGGTGGGAAACCTTGTCTGTAGTTTACAACCTTGGAAACCCAATGGAAGGTCAGCTAGGAGTTGGTTTAGACTTGATTTGCAATAAGTTTATTTGACTTTTTTTTTCATTTTTGGCAGAACAAATGTTCCAAACTCCTTTGGTCTAACTTCTTCCAATTGCATAAATGATGGAAAGGAAATCACATAAGCTTAGAAGGAAATGGCATTTCCAAAATAATTCAGATAGTTTGTAGCCGAATTAGGATTGGACTCTATTTACCAAACTCCCATGGTATTCTTCTTTACTCAGCGCCAATTTCTGTGTTTGACCTGTCTTCAGTCTAGACCTTTAATCTCTTCAATCCATACTTAGGTATCCTTTTTTTTTTATTACCCACAGGAAACTTAAACTCAACTCATCACCTTCCCTACTTAACATCTAAGTCCCCAAGTCTGTTCTTGATTACTTACGTTAATATCAACTCCTCAACCCAGTCACCATTTGGGAATCCATGAGACATTTTTAGCCCTCCTTCATGCTTCATAGCCAATATTTAATTTATCACCAATGCCTGTCAATTCTACTTCTTAATAACCCTAAAAACTATTCTCTATTCCAACTGCTTTTAACTTGTACTAGGATTTCATTTTATCTCCCCAGAACTATTGATTTATCTTCTATTTTCTAATCACTCTTCCTGTCTTGCTTTCTTTCAATTCACTCATACTAGTATGATCTTAGTAAAGGAGATTTGGCACTCTATTTGCATATTTCAATGCTTAAGTCTTCATTACATGTGATTGATTAACTAGTTGCATTTGAGTAATTAAAGTTCATTTCATTAAAATGAAACAAAATTAAAAATGTAATGTTAATGCTGCTACTGCACTAACCGCACATTTGAAGGATTGAATAGCCACTGAGAGCTGGACTCAGGATGATGGAAGAAGAATTGATGCCTTTGAGTTGTGGTGTTGAAGAAGAGTGCTGAATATCCCAAGAGAATAAACACTTATATCTTGGGAAAAGGTGCAGCCGGAAGGCTACCTGGAGGCAAGGATGGCAAAACTTAATCTCACATATGTTGGCATGTTGCTAGGAGAGTCTGTTTGTTGGAAAGCGACATCATGCCCAGAAAAGTGGAGGGTCAGTGAAGGAGAGGAAAACCCTCAATGAGATGGATTAACACAGTTACAAGAGCAATGGGCTCAAATGTGTCAGAGATTAAAGTGATGATACAGAATAAACAAGGTTCAGATATGACTTTTATAGGGTTGCTATGAGTCATCCTCAATTTGACGACATCTAACAACAACAATAGTCACATATTACAAGTGATACATAATGGGTATCACATGAAACATCCACCACAGCAGAAAAACTATTAACAGAACAGTCAGTAACTATAGAATAATATTAAAGCTCCATAAAATTCATCATATTTTATTACCTAGTCCCTATGATGCTCTGCAAACACCTCCCTTAATTCCCTTCCAAGGCTGGGGAACTGCTTATCATTTCTAGGAAACAAAATGTTATTTATTCTATTTTGCCTTTGCTCCCATAGACCATGTGTTCTGAAAGTTTCATCCGTGACAGCCTTCTCATCTTCAATAACCAACTCAACAGTTACTTATTTTTAAAAATATTTTATGGTCCTCTCATATACTCCTCTCTTAGCAATTTTTAAACATTAAAAACATTTCCAAGTGCCTGGATGGCTCAATCATTTGAGAAGGTCAAGTCAACCTAAAGGTACCTCTGAAGAAAAGCCTAAAAGGATCTAAAATGCCAGTCATGGAAAACTCCATGAAATATAGCTCTACTTTGGCATACATAGAGTTGTCACATTTTAGAGTCAACTTGATGACAATTGTTTTCACTGTTAGATGCTGTCAAATCAACTACAACTCATAGCAAACCCATGAACAACAGATCTGAACTTTTGCCTATCCTGTGCCATTCTCACTTTCCTTACCAAATATACTTGAGCCCAGTGTTCTAGTCTGTTGGGAATCATCTTCTCTTTCTCTAATTTTCCATCTTTTTCAGGATTATATTCTTTTTCAATGATTGGTCCCTCCTGAAACATGTCCAAAGTATATGAGGGGATGTTTCACCATTCTTAAGTAGCACCCTGGTAGTACTATCTCTAAGACAGATTTACTTGTTCTTTTGGAAGTCCATGGAATATTCTCTTTTGGCAGTCCATGGAATATTCAGTACTCTTCTCCAACACCACAATTTAAAAGAATCATTTCTTCTTCTGTCATCCTTATTCATTGTACAACTTTAAGATGAACAGAAAATAATTGTCAATACTATGGCTTAGATCAGGCACGTCTCAGTATTTAAACTGACATTATTCTTTAAAACTTTTTAGAAGTCCTTGATCAGATTTTCCCAATGCAACTTGTCTTTTGATTTCTTGACTGCTATTATAATGTGTATTGATTGTGGATCCGAGTAAAATGAAATAATTGACAACTTCATTATTTTCTACTTCTATCATCTATCCTCTTAGATTCCCTTCCTCCATATAAACACTAGGTAAAACCCTGGCTTATTTCATCCTGAATAATTTTGCATTATCCTACCCACAGCTATCCATCCTCATGGCATGAGAACCAGGGAACTGAGGATGGTGGCAGCAGCAGCGGCAGCAAGATCTACAGCAGCTGAAAAATGTTACGAAATGGAATTGAAGGATCAAATAAAGAGAGGTAAATGAAACAGAATTGTGAATAGCACAGCCTTCTTGAACAGCTATCCAAATAGCATAAGAATCCAAGGAAGCAGTGGTTGTAGCTGAAAAGGCCCAATCTATGCATTGTCCCTGTGTCCCCTCCCAACTGTTTACCTTGTGATGAACAATGTTCTTCCTATCTTCCAACACCCCTTCCTACTCCCCAACAACCCCCCCAGTATCCATTTTTACCTCAAGCCATACTTGATGCCATCTTGTTAATGGAATTAGAAAATCTCCTAGCATTCCTCTGTGGACTGTTTGCCACAACTTACTGGTACCTAGTCACCAGAATAGAGGGAATATCATTAGCCAGGCAGACTAGCCTAAGCTCCCCTGAAGCGAGAAGAAACTCCCTAGCCTGGTTTGACCTCTTGACACATTATTGACACACCTTTCCCATAGCATGCATATTTGTTTTATGGCATTTGTATGCTTGCTTGTTTTATAGTTTGCTTTTATGGGTCTAGCACTTACCTGACTGCTTGCTTTATTGAATGAATTAGTTGGGTGTTGCTACTTATTTTATAGTTGTGTGTATGTATGTATGTATATGCTTCTTGTTTATAGCTTGCTCTTCTGAGTACAGCACTTGTCTGTCAGTTTACTGCACAGGGTGACTTGCATATTGTAGTGATGCTGGAAGTTGGGTCACTGGTATTTCAAATACAAATAGGGTCACCCATGGTAAATAGGTTTCAGTAAAACTTACAGACTACACAGACTAAGTAGGATTGGTGACATGCTTCTGAAAATAATAGGCCTCTGAACACCATATGAATAGAGGAGAAACGTAGTCCGATGGCAATTGGTTTTAGTTTTCTTTAAAATTATTTCTGTTGGTACTATTAGAGCCTTGTGTTGAAATTTGTCTTCATTTTTCTTTTCTTGTAAACTTGAAAAATTCTTGAGAGTAGACGTATGTATACTTTTTCTGTAAAAGTCCAGGTAATAAATACTTTTCATTTAGCAGGTACCTGATTTTATGACTCCTGGTCAGAAACGTTCACAATATTGATTCAGCATCTGTTTTGTTTGTAGTAGAATGAATTAGTGAAAATGTGAATATGAAAGAATCAAAGCATACTTTATATAATCAGTGAGATGGAGATGAACACATTAATACTTTATCACAATTAAAATCAACGATGAGTGTAACTGTGTTTTTTGAGATGATTGTTTATAATCTTGACATTTACCCGTAGTTTAAATATAAAGAAAGAGATTTTTCTATTTATTCCGCTATTAAACAAGGCCACATATCATTGCATAATAAATGTGATAGTTTTTTTAAAAAATTAGTTTTAATCATTATTTCAATATAGCTGAGTGTTTTGGTGAATTGATGTGCTTTATTTTAAGCATTTAAAAGCATTTTGAAAAGGGGGTCTATGGGTTTCATCAGACTGCCAAAGGGAATGTAAAAAAATTAAATCCCTATGCCTGTGCCTGTGGTCTAGTCTGTGGGTACTGGTGTTCCTGAAGTACATCAAAGGGGGGATTTTCTGCTCCATCTGTCTAGACTGCAGGAGATGATGGTGCAGCTGCAGCTAGGGACTCCTGGCTTACCCAGAAGGGCCCTGCGTGGTGCGTGAGCAATTACCAAGCTAAGAAGCTGCCTGCTGGAACCTTCCACACCAAAGAATGCTTGGCTGCTTTCTGGGAGTCTGTCTGGATTTCAAATCCCCAAGGGTTGGAAAACCTGCCATCTCAAACACTTTCCCCTGCCTTTGCCACAGAGTGAGCTAATGGGGCCAGAGCTTTACCTGAAATTTGTTTTTGGATCCAAGTGTGTTTGAGCCAGGGGATTGAGTGCAGAAAAGAAGAAATTTTGTACCCCTCTGCGTTGCATTCATTGGCTAGGGACAAATGTACATTGGTTAAAATCAAAGTAAGAGCTTGTGGGAGAGTCTATGGCTGAGTTATTGCATTCTACCTTGATCCAGAAATGAGACTTTCAAATGTAAGTGCAGATACTTGAGAATTATTCTTGTTATTGTTTTTTTTAAAAAAAAATTTGTATATTCAAGTCTTTTATGTACAATTGAATATTCATTAGTAAAAATGAATACACAGAATTTTCATTATAGATTATTCTGCAGAAATGAATAATTCCTAGATATTTCCCTTTTTAGGAAGAAGGCTTAAATGCCTTGTCAGAGAAAATAGAAGCTGTCAACAATTTCATCTTCCTTGGATCTATAATAAACATCGCTGCTACCAGCAGTCAGGAGATGTATTGTGTTAGGAAAATCTGCAGCCAGGTACCTCTCTAAGTTATTGAGGAGCAATAATGCCTGGCCAACTGACTTGAAGAGATCTGTAATTTTTCCCATTCAGATATAAGTGACATGACAGAATGTGGAAAATACAGAACAATATTACTACTATCATTCACGAGCAAAATTCCACTGAAGATTATAAAAAATTACTAAAACAGTACATGGATGGAGAGCTACCAGAAATACAAACTGGGTTTAGAAGAGGCCATGACATTAGAAATATTATCACCAGTGTTAGATGGATCTTGGACAAAAGCAAAAAGAGTACCAAAGAAATGTTTATCTGTGTTTCATTGACTATGCAAAGGTATGCGACTGTGTAGATCATAACAAATTGTGGCTAATCTTGAGGAAAATGGGAATCCCATAACGTTTGATTTATGATAAACCTATACTTAGATCAGGAAGCAGTACTCAGGACAGAGCAAGAAAACACTACATGGTTCAAAATTGGAAAAAGAATGTATCAAAGATGTGTCCTGTCTCCACACCTTTTCAAGCTTTATGTGGAACAAATCATTCAGGAGGCTGGATTTTATGAGAAGTAATGTGGCATTAGGATTTGAGGATGACTCATCAATACCCTACAATATGCAGGAGATACAACCTTGAGTGCTGAAACTGAGGAGGATCTGAAGCACTTGCAGTAGTTAGTCAAGGACTATAGTCTTCAATATGGATTGAAGTTCAACATCAAGAAGACAAAGATTCTCACCACGGGGCCAACTGCTTGAGATTTAGGCCATCACATCAGGGGCTGGTCAAGGGGAGATGGGTGTTGAACGTTGTAGTGTAATGCTAGATGGAGAAAATATTGAGGTTGTTAACAGCTTCATCTTGTTTGGTTCCAAGTCAACACTCTTGGTACCAGCAGACAGAACATCAAAAGACTAATTTCTCTAGGAAAGGCTGCTGTCTGGGACCTCTCCAAAGTGCTTAAGAGTAATGATGTCCTTTAGGGACTAAGGTGTGCCTGATCCAGGCCATAGTCTTTGCAATTATTTGCTATGCATCAGAGAGCTGGACAATGACTAAGGATGACAAAAGAATTGATATTTTTGCATTGTGGTGCTGGAGAAGAGTATTAAATATACCATGGACTGCCAAGAGAACAAATGAGTATGACCTTGAGAGGCTGAAACCAAGTTTCTCCCTGGAGGCAAAGATTTTGAAGTTCAGTCTAACCTATTTGGGGCATGTAACCAGAAAGGACCAATCCTTGTAGAAGGACATCAAGTTTGAAGGATGGAGGGACAGTGCAGGAGAAGAAGACTCTAGGAGACTGGGGATAATGGGTGTGTCAGAGTCAATGATACTGTCTCAGAATAGAATAGGATTTAGAGGTACTGTACATAGAGTCACTATAAGTTACAGGCAACTCAGTAACACATAACAACAATAGCAACAACAACAATACCAGTTCAAGGACCAAGGTCCACCTGATTCAGGCCATGGTCTTTTTATCACTTGCTTTGTAGCTGAGAGTGGGCAAAATTTGTCCAGCCACCATCCTGTGGCTGACATGTAATAAACTGAAAAGAATGTACTTAAAAAAATTATTTTAGCTGTTTCACTTTTCTCCCTGCCCAATTTCCCCCCACCCCAGTTCTCTCTTCTCTTTGAAAAGTAAAAGAAAAATTCAATGGAAATCCAAAGTCTCTGTAAATTTTCATTAAAATAAAAAATATTTAAATAATAATGCCATTTTTTTGTTTCATTTATAACATTAACTATAATTGTGTGATAACATTATTACTGCGGCCTTCAATATGATTGAAGCTTAATATCAAGAAAACAAATATTCTCACCACTGGGCCAATCGGCAGCACCACGATAGATGGGAAAGAGATTGAGATTATTAACAGCTTCTGTTTGCTTGGCTCCACAAACAGCACTCTTGGTACCAGCAGTTAGGAAACTAAAAACGAATTGCACTGGGAAAAGCAGAAAAAGAAAAGCAGAAAGCAGGACAATAACTAGGGATGCTAGAAGGAGAATTGATGCCTTTTAGCTGTGGTGCTGGAGAAGAGTGTTGACTATACCATGGACTTCTAGGAGAACAAACAGGTTCATCCTAGAGAGGGTGAAATGAATCTGGCTGCTCCTTGGAGGCAAGGTTTCTGGAGCTTTGTCTGACATGTTTTGGACATGTTGCAGGGAGGGACCAGTCCTTGGAGAGAGACGTCATGCTTGGGGGTGTCGAGGGACAGCACAGGAGAGGAAGACCTTTGATGAGATGAAGTGATTCATGACCGGGGTAATGAATGTAGGTGTGTCAGAAACAATAAGATTGGCACAGGATAGAGTAGGGTTTAGGGCTGTTGTCCATAGGATCACTATGAGTCACAGGCAACTCAACAACATGTACCAACAACAACCATTATTTGCAGTGTCATATCAAATCCTTCCTGTACCTTCTTTTGTTATTTAAATAAAAATTTATTTCATACTAGTTTACTTACAAAGTTTGTTATACATTGGTTCTCACACTGAATCTTTCCTCTTTCCTTTACCTTTACCTCCCTGTACCTTCTTGTTCCCTTCACCCTTCTCATCCTTTAGCTAATTTCTGCTGCTTCTTCCTCCCTTCCCTTCTTTGTCTACCTTCCATATTTATCTCTATCCGTGTATAAAACTTTCCTTGGTCTTCACTTCCCCTCACATTCAATTAGTTATGTTGTTAATTGCAATACACAAAATGTTTGATCGTTCTTTTATTTCATACTGATCTTCCTTTTACCTATTCCAATACACTGCTCATTATTATTTCCTGTTCTTCCTCCACCTCTGTACTCACCCTATTTTTGTGGTTTTACAGAGTATTTGTTCTTTTGTGGTTGAGTTAGTTCACTCAACATAGTGGCCTCTGGCCTTATTCATGTTTTGTGGCTTCACAAGTATTTCATTGTATTTCAGTGTTCTGTAACACTCCATTGGGTCAATGTACCAGTTTCTTTATATATTAACTTGTTGGTGGACACTTGGTCGGCTTCTATTTCTTTGATGTTGTTAATGATGATGTAATAAACATGCATATGCATACAGTCACACTTTTATTCCAATGTGTAATTTTGAGTCTCAGTCAACTATGAATTTTGTAGATTTTTAATTCCCACTCCAACTGCACAGAAATGTCTTCTTTTTTTGTCTAGTGAAGCACCTGTCTTTACTCTGTGAGTATAGGTTCTTTCTAATCTGTATCATCTCAGCATCTTAATAAACCTTCTTCTGTCTAATCTATATACTTTTCTCTCTAATTTGTCCTTGTTCATTGAATATCATCATTTTATTCTGTCACAGACTTTTACTTACCAGTATCTTCAGTCTCCCATTCTAAAAATTATGTAAGAAGAATTTGGTTTATTGTAACAAAGTCTGATATAACAGTCGTAGTTAGGTGCTCTCAAGTTGAGTATGATTAATAGAAACCCCAAAAACAACAGATCTGAACCCTGACCAATCTTGTGACATTCTCAGCACCTCTGACACATCTGAGCCCATTTATGCAAACACCATTTCAATTCATCTGCTCAATGGTCTTTCTTTCTGTTATGGACCCTACAGTTTTTCCCAAGTATTTAATCTTGTGATTGGCTGTTGTGAAGTGTATTGTTTTTCTTAGCTCCAGTTCTGTATTCTCTTTGTCACTGTAGTGAAATTTAATTGGTTTTTGTATGTTGATCTTGTATCCTGCCACTTTGCTGAGTTGGTCAACTATGTCCAGTAGTTTTCTTGCTGAATCTTTAGAGTTTTCCAAGTATACTATCATATCATCTGCTTTCTCTTTGCCAACTTAGATACCTCTTATTTCCTTCTCTTGTCTTATTGCTATCGGTAAAACTTCCAATACAATATTGAATAGGAGAGGTGATAGTGGGCATCCTTGCCTAGTTCCTTTTCTCAAAGGGAATGCTTTTAATCTCTCTCCATTGAGAACAATGTTGACCCTAGAGTTTGCGATATACTTTTTACTTTGTTAAAAAAATTCCCCTCTAATCTTATTTTGTTGAGTGTTTCAATGAGGAAAAGGTATTGGATTTTGGTAGGATCATGTGTTTTTTGCTCTTTGTTTTGTTAATGTGATGAATTATGTTGATTGTTTTCCTTATGTTGAACCATCCTTGCATACCTGTTATGAATCCGACTTGGTCATGGTGATTTTTTTTTTTTTTTATCTATCATTGGATACTGTTGTCCAGGATTTTGTTCAGAATTTTTATATCTATGTCCATGTATAGGTTTTGCATGAACACAGTCAAATGTTCTGGAATTTCCATTCTCCTCAAACTTAGGCACAATTTGTCATTATCCAACAGTCAAATGCCTTTACATAGTAAATGAAATATAGGTAGAAATTCTTCTGGTACTCTTTGCTTTTGACCAAAGAGCCATCTGACATTGGTGTTAATATGTCTAGTGCCATGGCCTCTTCTAAATTCAGCTTGAATTTCTGGTAGTTCTCTGTTGATGTATTGTTCCAGTCATTTTTGGATAATCTTCAGCATGATTTTTCTTGTGTGTTATATTAACATAGGTGTAAAAAAATCTGTGTATCAGTTCTATTTTCCTTGAGATATGTTTCTAGTAGAGCAATACCTGGAATATATAGGATTTCTATATTCAGCGTTTTGAGGAAATGCCAAACTGCCTTCCAGCGTGGTTGTACCACTTTACAATCCCAATGAGAGTTCCTGTCTTTCCACATCCTCTCCAAAATTTATGGCTTGCTCTCTTGGTTGTGGTTCTAATTTGTATCTCTCTGATTGCCTGTGATTTTGAGCACGTCTTCATGCATCTGTGGCCATTCAGATAGCTTTCTTTGTGAAAAATCTTTCTATGGTCCTCTCCCCTTTTCTTAATGAGTTATCAGTCTTTTCCTTATAGTATAGTATAATATAGCATAGGATAGTATTATGTAGTATTTTGTAAACTTCCATTATGAGATCATTGCCTGAGATATCATTACCTAATGTTGTATTTTCCAGTCTGTGGGTTTTCTTTTCACCTTATTAGAAAACGTTTTAATGCACATAGGGACTTGATTTTTAATAAATCCCCTTCTTTGGTTTTATTCTTTCCTGGTTATGCATTTCTAGCTATACTTGCAAGGCTCTTTATCCTATGCGCTAGGACTTTTATGTTTAGTCTCATTTTGTTTCTTATGATCCTTCTGGTTTGGGGCTTTACTTATAGGCCTTTGATTCACCATAAGTTGTTTTTTGTGTATGGTGCAGGATGTGGATCCCATTTCATTTTCTGCAGGTAGATGTCCTATTTTGCCAGAACCATTTATTGAAGAGGTTGCTATTTTCCCATTTAATAGGCTTTGATTCCTTGTCAAATATCAAATGACCTAGGTAAATGGGCTAATTTCTAGGCTCTTGATTCTATTCTATTGGTCTCTGTATCTGTTATTATACAAATACCATGCTGTTTTGGTTACTATGGCTGCGTAGTAGGTTTTGAGATCAGCGCATGCTATGTCTCCCACTTCATTTTTGTTTTTCAAAAGAGTTCTTCTTTGGGGTCTCTTTCCAATTGCCTTTTATATCTCTTTGAAAAAAATTGTTGGGAATTTTTATCGTAATTGCAATGAACGTGTAAATTATTTTAGTAGGGTAGTCATTTTCACAATGTTGCGTTTTCCTATCCATGAACAGGAATAGTTTTTCCATTTAGTTAGTTCTATTATTGAACTATTGTTTGGTGGTTTGTTGGTTTGTTTTGTGTTTTTTTTAGAGTGTTGTAGCTTTCTTTATAATAATCTTTTGTTTCTTTAATTTGGTTTATTACCAAGTATTTCATCTAGTGGTTGGCTATTGTAAATAGTATTGCTTTCTCTGTTTCCTTTTCTGGGTTTTATTGTTTGTTATTTTAAAATTTTTTTTATATTACTCTGATTTCTTTACAAAGTTTGAATACATTATTTTTCAAAAAAGATCTTTCTCATTTCCTTAACCCCACCTACCCATTGAATTATCTGGGTTTTGTTGTGGTGGTGGTGGTGGTTGCTGTAAGAGTGTTAGCTTTTCCCCCCCTAGTTTTAAAATATAATTTAAGTAGAATTGGTATAGTTCATCTCTGAAAGTTTTATAGAATTCAGCCATCAAGACAAGTGGGCCAGTACATTTTTTGAGGGAAGGGGGAGTCTTTTAATGACTTCCTTAATTTCTTCATTTGTGAACACTGTTTAGTTATTCCACATTTATCCTTGTCAATCTGGGTAGGGTGTGGGTATCTAGTAATTAGTACATTTCCTCTAGGTTTTCAAATTTATCAAAGTCTATCTTTTCATAATATTCCATTATTACAGTTTCGCTATCAGCTAGTACTGTTGTTGTGCAGCCCCTTTAATTTTTCATGTAAGTTGTGTTTTCCTTTTCTTTTATTAGGTTTGCCAATGGCTTGTCTATTTTTTGTTATTATTAATTTTGATGAAAATTTGCAGAGACTTTGGATTTCTATTCATTCATTGTTGCACTTTTATCCCTGACCACCCCTCCCCCCAGTTCGTTCTACTCTTTGAAAAGTAAAAGAAAAATTCAATCCCTCCCTCCAAGTCCCCTTCACTATGTAGCCTTCGATCTAGACTCCTGTCATGACAATAATACCTAATCATATATCCCTTTTAAACAGTTTTCACCCTCATCTGTTTCAATGTAGTATAAATTATTTATCCCATCTTTCTCATTCTTCCCCCAACCCCAATGTCAGTCCCATTTTACAACAGTGACACTATGCAGTATAATTGCTTTTGAGACTGAGATATTTCACTCAGCATAATGTCCTCCAGGGTCACCCATTTTGAATAATACTGCATGAGTTTCTTGTTTTTCAGTGCAGCATAGTATTCCATTGTGTGAATATACCACAGCTTCTCTGTCCATTCGTCTGTTGATGGATACTTAGGTTGTTTCCAACTCTTTGCTATTGTAAACAAAGCCACTATAAACATGGCTGTGCATATAACTGCTTGGGTGGCAGTTATGGTTTCTTTGGAGTATGTTACCAGTAGTGGAATTGCTGGGTCAAATTATATTTCTATTTGGAACTTTTTGAGAAAGCGCCATACTGCCTTCCATAGTGGTTGCACCCTTTACACTTACACCGACAGTGAATAAGGACTCCGTTTTAACCACAGCCTCACCAGCATTTGTTGCTTGCTGTTCTATTAAATTTTGCTATTCTTACTAGGGTGAGATGATATCTCATAGTTGTTTTGTGTCTTATTTTATTGACCCTTTCAATGAACCAGATCTTGGGCTTGTTGATGGTTTCAATTGTTTTTCTGTTCTCTATCCCATTGATTATAATCCTTGTCCTTATAATTTCCTTTCTTCTAGATGCCATAAGATTAGTTTGTCGTTGTTTTTTATTTGCACAAGATATTAAATCATTAATTTTGCTACTTCTTTTTTTATGTTTGCCTATTGTTAGGAACTGCTTCCTGAGAACTTCCCTGGCTGTATCTCAGAGGTTTTCATATGTTGTAATTTCATTTTTGAGGAACTTTTTAATTTCACTTTATTTGTTCTACCACCCAATATTGCTCAAGCAGAGTGTTATTTAGATTTCATGTGGGTGGTGGTTTTTAATTTCTTGTTTTATAGCCTTGTGGTCTGAGAAGATACTTTGTGTTATTTTAGTGTTTATAATTTGTTAAGAATTGCTTTGTGTCCTAATCTGGAAAATATACAATATATATTTGAAAAGAAATGAAATTGAGTTTTATTTGGGTGAAATACCCTGAATATGTCTACATGATTGAATTGACTAACTTTGAAGTTTAGTTCTTCTGTATCTTTTTTGCCTTGATTTTGTGTGTGTGTGTGTGTGTGTGTGTGTGTGTGTGTGTGTGTTTTGTTGTTTTTTGTTTTGTTTTTTTAGTTGACCTATCCTTTGTTGATAGTGTGGGTTAAAAATCTCCTCATACTATAGTGATGCTGCTATTTCTTTCTTTAAGCCTGTTGACTAGTTAACTATTGTCTTCAAGATAATGTCTTCCTGATTTATTGTGACTTTAATAATTATATATGTCCCTACCTTATCTTTTAGAGTAGTTTTCATCTTGAAGTCAGTCTATTTATAAGAGATTAATATTGCCACTCTTGGTTTTTGTGGATGTCATTTGCTTGATATATAGTTTTCCAGCCTTTGATTTTTAGTCTGTTTCTTAGATGTGTCTCTTGTAGGCAATATTTGTTTTTAAATTTTTTTGGTTTATTTTATATTGGTTTTCCCACAAAGTTTGTACACATTGTGTTTCACACTATTCTTCGTACATACTGTCATACATACCATCATTTCCACCTATTGTGTTTCATTTTAAAATCACCAGGGGACCTTGCTTATTATTACCTTTTCTTTTCACCTGAATCCTTCCCATTTCCTTCACCACCTCTCTCCACCCAACAAACTGTGCAACCTTCTGGTTTCAGCCCTACCCATCTTCACTCTTCTTTCCCCACCCGTTCTCCCTTTGAGTCCCCATAGATGTTCTACTCGTTATCCTTCTATTTTCACAATATTTGGCCTTAGGAGACTGAGTTAGTTAATGCACCAAAAAGCTCTCTATTTTATCCCAAGTTATGTAGTTGGGTTTTTTTGTTGCTGTTGTTGTTGTTGTTATGTGCCGGCGAGTCGCTTGCGACTCATAGTGACCCTATGTACAGCAGCCCTAGACTCTGCTCTGTCCTGTGCCAATCGCACTGCCTCTGACACACCCATCCCGATTACCCCAGTCACTGAATCAATCCATCTCATAGAGGGTCTTCCCCTCCTGCGCTGTCCCTCCACCCTCCCAAGTATGTTGTCCCTCTCCAAGGACCTGTCCCTCCTTAAAACAGGTCCAAAGGATGTCAGATGAAGCCCCAGAATCCTTGCCTCCAAGGAGCAGCCTGGCTTAAGACTCTCCAGCCTGGATCTGTTTGTTTTCTTGGCAGTCCGTGGTATATTCAATACTCTTCTCCAGCACCACAGCTCAAAGGCATCAATTCTCCTTCTATCCTCCCTAGTTATTGTCCACCTCTCTGATGCATAACAAGTGATTGCAAAGACCATAACCTGTATCTGACACACCTTAGTCTCCATAGTGACACCATTGCTCTTCAGTACCCTGGAGAGGTCGCTAACAGCAGCCTTTCCCATTGCAATATGTTTTTTTATTTCCTGGCTACTGGTGCCAAGAGTGTTGACCATGGAGCCAAGCAAACTAAAGTTGCTAACAATCTCAATCTCTTCACCATCCATCACGATGCTGCCAATTGGTCTAGTGGTGAGAATCTTTGTCTTCTTGGCATTGAGCCTCAATCCATACTGACAGCTGCAGTCCTTGACCCTCTGCAGCAAATGCTTAAGGTCCCCTCAGTTTCGGCAAGCAGGGTTGTCTCATCTGCATAACACGGATTGTTAATAGACCTTCTACCAATCCTGACGCCACAATTCTCCTCATAGAGCCCAGCCTCTCAGATAATCTGTTCTGCATACAGGTTGAAAAGGTATGGAGATAGGACACATCCCTGACATACACCTTTCCCAATTTTGAACCATGCAGTGTTTCCTTGCTCTGTTCTGATGACTGCCTCTTGGTCCAAGTATAGGTTTCGCATTAACACGATTAAATGTTCTGGGATCCCATTCTTCTCAGAGTCAGCCACAGTTTGTCATGATTCACACAGTCAAATACCTTTGCATAATCAATGAAACACAGATAGACATTCCTCTGGTATTCCCTGATTTCAGCCAAGATCCATCTAACATCAGCTACAATAGCCTTAGGACCACGACCCCTTCTAAACCCAGCCTGGACTTCTGGCAGTTCTCTGCTGATGTGCTGTTCCAGTCATTTTTTGACAATCTTCAGTAGAATCTTGCTTGCATGTGAAATCAATGATATTATTCTATACTTTCCACACTCTGTTGGGTCACCCTTCTTTGGAATGGTATTTTTCAAAATCCTTGCTTCTGAGTGGTGCTTAGTTTTCTATTGTGTAAAGGTACTACAGTTTCCCCTTTCAGTTTTATTTGGATATCTGGGCTGTTTCTATGATCTTGCAATGGTGAATAATCGTGCTATAAACATTGGGTGACAAATCTTTGTTTTTGTCTCAGTTCTCATTTCCTTGCAGTATATTCCTAATAATGGAATAATTCAGTCATATGGAGTTTCTATGTTCAATCTTTTATTTTCTTTTCTATTTTACATTATTTTTTGATCCATTCTGCTAATTTTTCTCTTCATTGGTGCATTTAAACCATTAAATTACATTTTTGTTGTTGTTTTTGTTGTTATTATGTGCTGCCAAGTCACCTGCAACTCAGAGACCCTATTCACAACAGCCCTAAACCTTGCTCTGTCCTGTGCCAATCTTATTGTCTGTGACACACTGACTCCCATTACCCAAGTCAATTAGTCAATCCATCTCATCGAGGGTCTTCCTCTCTTGTGCTGTCCCTCCATCCTCCCAAACATGACATCTCTCTCCAAGGACTGGTCCTGCCTTGCAACGAGTCCAAAGTATGTCATACAAAGCTCCAGAATCTTTACCTCCAAGGAGCAGCCTGGTCTCACCCTCTCTAGGACAAACTTGTTTGTTCTCCTAGCAGTCCCTGGTATATTCAATACTCTTCTCCAGCACCACAGCTCAAAGGCATCAATTCCCCTTCTATTATCCCTAGTCATTGTCTGTCTTTCTGATGCATAGCAAGTAATTGCAAAGACCAAGGCCTGGATCAGGTGTGACTTAGTCTCCAGACTGACATAATTGCTCTTCAGTACTTTGGAGAGGTCTCTGACAGCAGTCCTGCCCAATGAAATTCATCTTTTAATTTCCTGCCTGCTGGTACCAAAAGTGTTGATTATGGAGCCAAGCAAACTAAAGCTGTCAACAATCTCAATCTCTTCACCATCTATCATGATGCTACCAATCGGCTCAGTGGTGAGAATCTTTGTTTTCTTGATGTTGAACTTCAATTCATATTGAAGGTTGTGATCCTTGACCTTCTGCAGCAAGTGTTTCAAGTCCTCAGTTTTAGCAAATAGGGTTGTATCATTTACAAAACACAGATTGTTGATGAGTCTACCTCCAACTCCATTTCTCCTCATAGAGCTCAGTCTTTCAAATAATCTGTTCCACATATAGATTAGAAACATATAGAGATAGGACACACCTCTGGAGTACACCCTTCCCAATATTGAACCATGCAGTATTTCCTTGCTCTGTTCGGACTACTGCTTACTGGTCCAAGTATAGACTTTGCATAAGCACAGTCAAGTGTTCTGGGATTCCATTCTTCTCAGAGTCAGTCACAGTTTGTTATGGTCCACACAGTCAAATGTCTTTGCATAATCAATTAAATTCAGATAGACATTCCTCTGCTACTCTCTGTTTTCAGCCAAGATCCATCTGATATTAGCTATAATATCCTTAGTACCATGGCCTCTTCTAAACCCAGCCTGTACTTCAGGCAGTTCTTTTCTGATATGCTGTTCCAGTTGTTTTTGGATAATCTTCAGCAGAAGTTTGCTTGCATGTGATATCAATGATATTGTTAAATAATTTCTGCACTCTGTCAGGTAACCTTTCTTTGATATGGGAACACATATAGATCTTTTCCAGTCAGTTAGCCAAGTGGTTGTCCTCCAGATTTCTTAGCACAACTTAGTGAGCACATCCAGGGAAGCATCTGTTTGTTGAAATATGTCAGTTGGCTTGCCTATTGACAGGCCAGGTTTATCATGACATTTTACTTTGTTTCCTTTTCTATTGCTTCTATTTACTTTGGTCTATCCACTTCCTTTTCTTTCTGCTTACAGACTTCTCTTAGTATTTCTTATAGACTTGGTCTTGAGTTCATGAATTTTTTAAGTTCTTCCTTTTCTTCAAATGACCTAATTTCTCCTTCATATTTGATGGACAGCTTTGATGGGTACAGTAACCAGTTTTATTTTCATTCATCTTTGTCATCCCATTGTCTTCTTATTTGCAGGGTTTCTACTGAGAAATCAGAATTTCATCTAATTGTTTCTTCTTTGTATATGACTGTTTTTCTCACATTGTTCTTAGTATACTTTCCTTATCTTTGATGTTGGAGAATTTGACTATGATATGTCTTGATGTTTTTCCTTTGGCACCTAGGTTGTTTGGAGTTCCTTGACCTTGAAAATAGCTATCTTCATTTTTCATGATACATGGGAGGTTTTATTCTAGTACCTCTCCCACCATTTTCTCAGTGCTTTTTCTTCCTCACTACTATTCTGGAATTCCAATCATATTTCTCTGTTCCATTAGTTATTATTTCACATGATTTTTATGTTTTCTTCATTTTCTGTCCATCTCTTGTTTCTCCTAGAAAATTCTCGTTGAGTTTCTTGCCTTCTAGCTCACTGACCCTGTGTACCATCTGTTCTGTTCTGCTTTTTGGTCCCTCTAGCATGTTAGAAAATTCTGCTATTTTAGTGTTGATATTCTGAATTGCATTTTCATGCATTTCTGTTATTGTCAGTACTGTGGTGTTGGCTGTTCACTCTCTATCATGAGATAAATTTTAAAATTTTTGTACTTTTTTATTTTTTGTTTCAATTATTTTCTACATGATTTGTAACTTCTTCAATAGCTGTTCATGTAACTCCACATCAATATATTTCTTCTGTCTCCCTGTCTCTGGAATATTCACTAGATCCGCAATCTGATCTGCTTTTTTAGGGCTTGCTTTGTTTTTCATAATCTCCGAAGCTGCCTTTTGCTTTCTTGACATTATTTGAAGTTCTTCCTGTATTTGTATGAAGAGGTTTCTGCTCTGTTTTTGCAGGTTTTTGTCAGTTCCTTATATTTATGATGCTATTCTTAAGTTGCAGACTTAAAATGTTGTCTCTGATTTAGTTTCTCAATGTCATTTTTCTATGATGGTCATCTGTGAGAATAATTCCTTGGCAAACTTCTCATGTGTCTATCCTTTAAGGGTCAGAGAGTTGGAGTCTTTCTCTTTGCTCAGCTACAGAGGTCCAACCTTTCTGTCCTATCCTCTAGCTTTGCTCCCTCTGGAGTAGGGAAAGTCCCAAGAGTGCTTCAGCGATATATAGCACAAAAAAACAACTCGGGAAAGTGACAATGTTCCAACAGTAAGCCTCTAAACCTCAGTAGTTGCTAATGGCCATATACCTCTTGAGAGGGGAGCTGTCTCTACCTGAGCAGACAAAGGCTCAGAGAAGTGTCAATTTCTTCACCGTACAGTTCCCAATTCTGGCCACTTGCTAATGTCCAAGTAGACTTGCGTCTCCTCTGCAGAAGAGACTGGTTGTGAGGGCCGCTCTTCTTGCCTGATTAGACAGAGACTCAGGGGAGCACCAACTTCTCAGCAATATAGCTCCCAGTTTTGACTACCTTCTAATAAAATTTGGAAAATCTTAATTTTGAATTGTGGAATCTAAATTATCTAAGGATGGAGGTAAACGTATTTAAAATGAAATGCTTGACATAAAAATTCCAGGGTTGTGAAATTATCAAATTTATGATTCTGGCAGGCTGAATTGGAAGAGAAAACAAGATTATTGGGAAAATGGGAACCAAGGAGGTAAGAAGTTAGGGTGTTAAGCAAATTGTTTGTATTGACTTAGAAGACATCAAGATGATGACAAATGTAATGGTGAAGACATAAACTATGAGTTAGGTGCTAAAATATTCACAAGAAAGGGGAATGACTACACAAAGGAGGTAGGTGTGAGAAGCAGAGTTGTAGAACATGCCCATAGAGAAATTTATTTTCTAAGGGATACTAAGGAAATAAGGATACCAGTATAACTCAAGAATATCTGTAATATGAAAGGCGTTGAAAGATAAGGTTGGAAGTGAAGCCTTGTAATTGGGAGAAAATTCACTTTAGGAGAAAGTAAAAAAGGGAAGGAAAGATGCAAAAACAGATTTAAAATGTAGAAACTTTTTCTTACTACAACCCATATTGATGGACAGATTCAGGGATATACAAATCCATGCGGGAGTAAAATCCCAATTATTGAGGCTTGGAGTTCTGATAGTGTCTTTAATAAGCAAAAGGATAAGACATGGGTTGTCAGGGCAACTTCTCTTGCCCTAAAATTGCATGGATCCTTTACAAGAAAATGTTCTACTCACTGATTCCTTCTTGAGCTGTCTTTTCTTTAAGGCATTCAGGTTACTTTGTTCCAATATTGTGGTTAGTTTTTCATATCCAAGGATTTTTCTTATCTAATTCTGGCAAAATTTCTATTAGTTAGACACTTTCAATAGCCCATTTTCACAGACAATGAAACTGAAAATTAGACAAGTGAAAATATATTGCCCAAGATAACACAGTTAATAGTAGAGGAACTAGCATTAGAATCCATGCTCATCTAATTCCAGATTTTGCATTCTTGATCATGGTGAGAATTGAGATGATTCTTGCCTTCTTGGATGGAAAATGCTTGTTACAAAGTTCAACATCTCATTTCTGAGGGCCTCAGGATATGTTACACTGATGTTTCCAGATTTTAAGAGATCATGATGAATTTGTTCAAACTTGTATTTGAGTTTTACAAATAAACTAACAGAAAAATTTAACAAATAAAAAAGAGACCATGATGATACTAATAATAATGCTACCAAGCCGAAGGTCAGTGATTTTAATATGCGGCCCTCAGGCCAGGTTCAAATTGTTTTCCTGTCAAACATTCTTCTAGGTGGTATAGCGCTGGTCTGTGCATTGCTGTCCAGAGGTAACTCATGGTTGCTGTGATGCTGAACACTGTGACACTGATGTGCCAAATGTGGTGATGGTTTACCAGTGTTTGCTGGAGCTTTCTGACTAAAACAAGCCTGTAAGCAGGAGCGGCATCTACTTCCTAAACGGCTTGCCTCTGGAAACTCTATGAGCAGTGCTCAGGCCTCTCGTTCATGGGATCGCTATGAGTCATCTACGACTCGACAGCACCTAACAACAACAACAATAATAATCTAACACTTAAATGCTGCACACATAGTGAGTGCTTTGTAAGAGTTCAACTCAACTCAATGCACTAGTCAGAACTGACTCATATTTGACCCTCCAGCTGATTATCAGAGGCTGCAGATCCCATTAGAGGAGACTGGTTATCTTCTGAAAAGAGACTGGTGAATTCAAGTTGTCTACCTTTGGATTGACAGGACAACTCCTCTAGGCCACTCGAGTTCTTTAAAGATTGGTTTTCATTGTTTTTGTTGTTACGTGCTGTCAAGTCAACTATGACTCACAGCTACCTAATGAAGAATGGATCTGAACCCTGTCCTACCCTGCATCATCCCTATTATCTCTGAAATACTTGGGGCCATTGCTACAGTCACGGTGCTAATCCATCTTCTTGAGGGTCTTCCTTTCCTTTACTAACCTTCCACTTTACCAAACATGGTATCTTTCCATGGACTGGTGCTCCTAACAACATGCTGAAAATATGGAGATGAAGTTTTACCATCCTTGTCCCCAAGGAACAGCCCGGTTATATGTTCTCCAAAACATTTATTTGTTCTTTAGGTGGTCCATGGGATGGATAATAAGTACTCTTACCTAACATTACAACTCAAAAATATTGATTCTTCTTAGTAGTCATTTAATAATATTCATGAGGCTGGACTTTATGAGTAGGAAAGTGAAATTCTACTGGAGGAAGACTCATCAAGACAGAGGAAGACTCATAGCTTGCATTATGCAGATGTCATAACCTTGCCTGACCAAAGTGGGGAGGACCTGAAGCATTTGCTACAAAAGGTCACGGACTGCAGTCTTCAATATAGATTGAAACTCAACATCAAGAAAGCAAAAATTTTCACCACTAAGCCAACTTATAGCACCATGACAGATGGAGAAGAGACTGAAGATGTTAACAATTTCAGCTTACTTGGCTCCACAACCAATACTCTTGGCACTAGCAGTCAGGATATCAAAAGACTTGCATTATAAAAATCTTTTGACAGAGACCTCTCTAGAGTGTGGAAAAGCACCAATGTCAGTCTAGAAACTAAGATGTACCTGATCCAGGACATAGTCTTCTCAACTGCTTGCCATATAACAGAGAGCTGGACAATGACTAAGGTTGACAGAAGAATTGATGACTTTGAGTTGTGGTGCTGGAGAAGAGTATTGAACATACCTTGAATTGCCAAGAGAACAAACAGGTTTTTCCTGGAGAGGGTGGAATCAAATTACTCTTTGGAGGCAAGGATTTTGGAACTCCATCTGACATACTTTGGGCATGTTGCCTGGAAGGACTAGTCCTTAGAGAAGAATATCATGCTTGGAAGGATGAGGGATATCATGAGACAGGACTACTTTTGAGGAGATTTATTGCCAAAGTACCTGGAATAATAAAGGTAAATGTGACAAAGACAAGGAGATTGAAGTCTAAAGTGTACCTTACCCAGCCATGGTCTTTTTAATTGCTTGCTACACATCTCAGAACTGGACAATGAATAAATATGACAGAAGAATTGATGCCTTTGAGTTGTGGTTTTGGAGAAAAGGGCTGAACAGCCGATGGACTGTTAAAAGATTAAACAGATGTGTTGAAAAGGGTGAAACTAGTGTGTTCCCTGGAGATAAGAATGGTGAAGCTTTGTCTTTTATACTTTGGACATATTGCTAGGAGGTACTATTCCTTGGAAAGGGATATCATGCTTGGAAAGGCGGAGGGTCAGAGAAAGAGAGGAAGAACTTCAATGAGATCGATTGACACAGTGACTGCAGCAATGGTCTCACGTGTATAAAAGATGATAAAGATGGTACAAGACAGAATTCAAGTCTGTTGTTCATAGGTTCACTATGAGTTGTACTTGACCCAATGGCATCTAACAACAGCAATGAATGGATTTATAAGAAAGCTCTGGTGACATAGTCCATTGCAAGTTACACTGCTAACTCAAAGACTATGTGTCCTGCAAGTCGACCAGTGTCTCTAAAGAAGAAAGATGGGCACTTTCCTTGTTTTGTGATTAACAGCTTCGGAAACTCTCTGGAGAGAAGCTATGATTTAGATTCTATCCCATGGCAGGGAGTGAGTGAGTAAATGACAGAATTTTTTAAACTATATTAATTAGGTAGCTCTGGTGGCTTAGTGGTAAGTAACTGCACTGCAATCCTGAAGGCACATGGTTCAAATCCACCAGCTGATGAGGAAGAAGAATGAGCAATCTTTTTTTGAAACTAACTGTCTCTGAAAACCCACTGGAGGGTCAGCTATAGCTTAGTTCTGACTCGAGATTGTACTTAACAACAAATTAATTTACAATTAATTTAAGATAGTCCATAAGTCTAATTTGTATGTGTCTTCTGACAATTCTGGAATTCCATTTCTACCTTCTTATCTCTTCTCCTTGGTAAGTTTAACCTAGAGATTTGTATGTATGTATGCTGTGGTGCCTTAGTGGTAAGGAACCATATTGTCAACCCAAAAGAACAAGGTTTCAAATCCACCAGCTGCTCCACAGAAGAAAGATGGGCAATCTCTTTCCTTGCTATTTGCTGCCTGTGAAAAACCACTGGAGGATCAGCTGGAGGGTCAGTTCCAGTTCAATGACATAACAACAACCAAGTAGACTTACGGATAAACAGTTGTTGAAAGGCATTGTACAACTTACAGTAACCCTGTGAACAATACATCTGAACCTTGCCCTATCCTAATCTCCCCCAATTTCTACTATGTTGCAGCCCCTTGTTATTGTCATTGTGTCAGTCCATCTTGTTGAGGGTCTTCTCTTTCTCCCACCCTCTAGCTTTCTCAGCATAATGTCTCTCTCAAAGGACTGATTCCTCCTGAAAATATGCCTAAATTAAGACATGAATTTTCATCATACTTGCCTCCAGACAGTACTCATGTTGCACTTCCTTCCAGACAGATAATTTTGTTGGTTTTGGTAGTCCATAGTAATACCAATAGTTTTTTTCAACACTAATAACATACTAAGACAGGTTTGGAAGCAGGAGTGGCATCCACTTCCTAAACAATATGCCTCCAGAAACTCTATGAACTTTAATAAACGTTGATAGTTATAGGAAGGCTTTAGGACTTTTGTTCATAGGGTTGCTATGAGTTGTGCTCGACTCAAAGACAATCAACAACTACAAATATATTTATATAGTTGTTGTTGTATGTGTATATATATATTTGTTGTATGTGTATCTATTTATTGTGTGTATATATATTTGTATGTATAT
>NW_006399818.1:12606460-12610421 GCF_000299155.1 Elephantulus edwardii
GTTTCCAGAGTCATGTAGTTTAGAAAGTGAATGCCACTCCTGCTTCCAACGTAATATTAATAGACATAAAATATATTCATATAGATAGAGATAGATATAGAGATAGAGATGATAGATAGATAGATAGATAGATAGATAGATAGATAGATAGATAGATTAGATAGATTAGATAGAGATGGAGATGGAGATAGAGATAGAGATAGATAGATTAGATAGATAGATTAGATAGAGATGAGATGGAGATGGGGATAGAGATAGAGAGATAGAGATAGAGATAGCAATAGAGATAGAGATAGATTAGATAGAGATAGAGAGAGAGAGAGAGATAGCGATATAGAGATGTAGGGATGTAGAGATATAGAGATATAGAGACATAGATATTATTTTCTTTTTGTTCTCATCTTGAGTGAGCTGTGGCAGTTTCCATAAAATACTAGCTAGCGTTTCAAACTACATAAAACATTCAGGAGACCTCCCTGTAAGCAGGGGGATTTTTCAAATGCATGTGGGGTTACCCAAATAGCCACATTCTCCTCACAACAACCATTCAGCTCTTGGCTGGATATGCCTTACAGATTTCTCTCTCGACCTGTTTGTTCCCAGATGGTTCTGAAGTATGTTTTTCATTTTGCTTTTGTATTTATATTTTAGAAGCAGGAGTGGCATCCAACTTCCTAAACATGCCTCTGGAAACTCTATGAACTTTGAGAAACAAAGATAGTTATAGAAAGGCTTAAGGTCTTTTGTTCGCAGGGTCGCCATGAGTCATGCTCGACTTGACGGCAATCAACAACAGCAGCAATGTGATGAAGTGCATCCTAGCCGAGACTGAAGAGCAAACTGGTGACACACCTTCTGAGCGTTCCAGGGTTGTTGTGACTGCGACAGCAATAATTGCTCTAACTGAAAGTCAATTCTAAACTCCTCAGGAAGCTCCAGTATGTACATGCTCTTCATTCTTTGGTGTTCAGGGAAGATACCTCGAGTGTCCTGAACTGCCCTGATAATAAAAGCCCATTCCCTTCACATACCGGAGGCAGAAGAGAACCAGGTCGCTTTTACTTCCTCAGTGATCTCCGGAAATGCCTCTCTGATTGAAGGTCATCCTTTTCATAACACTGCAAAGATGTAACATTAGCTTCATCTTTCCCAAATGAATACTGAAAACTGTTTGGAAATAGTACACCTATACAAAGTCGTTTCAGCATTACTAGAAAGTTTTAGTCCCTTGCTATAAACTTGTACTTTCAAAGGGCATCCATGTGGTCTGCCTTTGGAACATCCAGTTCTTTGTTTTTGAAATAGAGTTAAAGCACCTTAACCTTGTTTTAAGACCTAAGAAAATCTCCAGTTCTTAGCATAATGTAGAACTTGGCATGGTCATACAGAAGATATATTTCATTTTACTCCTTGAAATAATTTTTTAAAAAAAGACATGCATAGTGCCTGTAAAGAAAATGAAAATGGTAACTATAACTTCTTCCCAGAAGTCTCTGAGAGGAGACATATAAGGTTATTCTATATTCTACAGGATTCCAGGAAAGCAATCTATTCCTTTTATTAAAAGTTCGTTGAAGGGGAGAGAAAACATTAAAGAGGCACCTCCAAAAAAAGCAGTGGGTTTCAGAAGTTAACCCTTTAAAAAAGGGGCTGTCTTTTTTTTAGGGACCTTAAAAAAGTTTGTTACCAAACCTCAATTTTAAGGTAGAAAAAGATCACTTTCCTGAGGCAAGAAAACTTGGTGATCAATCTGCATTACCGTATTTTTCAAGAAGTCCATGGAATTTGTGAAGAAGTCCATAAAAAAATGTCAGCCAAAAGATTTTAATTTAAACATTTCAAGAATGAGTATCCAAGTGAGAAGTTTCAGGTGGAAAAAAGAGATGGTAATCTCCAGTGGTGGAATACCTAGCCTTGAACAGAAAGGCTTTGCGGTGGTTAACTGTTGTTGAGTAGGCCTCAAACTCTGGTAATTCTTTGCACAGTGGAACAATCCACTGTCCAGATCACTGCTGAATAAGACCATTGTGCTCTACAGGGTTTCCATGAATTTATTATTTTTTTTAATTGGATGCTGTTTTAACTGTGAGTTTACAGAATTTTTGCTTTTCATCCACTCATTTATACAGATTTACCCTCCCTTTCTTTCCCCTTCATTACTTAATACACATTCTATACCAGCTTATTAGCTGCTTTATTCATAATATCTTATTATTATCTATTCTTTTCAGATTTTTGAAAGTAGATTGCTAGGCTTTTCTTCCTAATCTGTCTTAATCTAAAAGCTCCTCTGAAAGCTGCCCAAAGTCATGCAAACCTCTACTTCCAGAGGGATGGTAGCTGTGCACGAGGCAGGCTGATGGAGAATCAAACCTGGGTCTCCCTCATGAAAGGCAAAAGTCATATTCTCAAACCATCTACCAAGGTCTCTGGGTCGAGGAGCTACCAGATTAAAACCTAGATCCTAGGAAAGATGAACAAAAGCTGTAAAAGGGGTTAGTTCTCACTAAGGAGGCAATTTCTCTGTTCCAATTTATAAAAGGTTTAATACCACATTGAGAGCGAGTGTGTTAATGTGTGATTAACAGCCTGTGGGGATTTGGTGTGTGAATTTGAAGAAGTTTAAACATAAAAGAAAAAAGAGGGAATAGAAACACGAAGTAGAATATTGCATTCCACCTCCCTTCCCAAGAGCTCTCTTGTGTGGTAAATTTCTTATATTTAACATAGTGCTTTGCAGAAAAGAAATACTCAGTACAGATCTAATAGTTTGAAACAGTAAAGGAATTAACTGATTGTGTATTTGCGTGATCCGTCCATGGAATAAAGGTATTTTGGTGCAATTTTCTTCCTTGAAAAGGAATTTGAAATGAGTAAATATGAGAGGGCAACATCAGTTATCTGGCATTTTTTTTTTGGTGCACTATCGGCTTGTGTGTGGCTATGTTGCCAGAAGTTAGGCTGCAGGCGTTTCAAACCCTCATTTTTTATTAACAGAATGAAGATTCCAGAGTAAGCAGGACATCCTGATGACTCACTTCTACGGATCACAGTAGGACATCACCTAACACTTTAGGTATTAGCAGATGGCATCAATCACTAGACGAGGGCATCAGTCTGATGTAGTCAGCAAGAGTAAACCACAGTGAGATAATTAGCATGATAATCAAAATGACAGTCTTGGACAAACCAATGACTATGTGGATGCCACAGGAATAGGCAATGTTTAGCTCTGTTCTACATAAAGTTGCCTTAAGCTGACGTCTAGTCAATAGTGAACATCTGTCTGTCATACATCTATCATCTATCTCTCTACCTCTCTATCTCTCCATCTGTCTGAGACTATTTATTGGAGTTCTGGTAGCCTAGTGGTAAGGACTTGTGCTGCCAACATAAGGACACAGGCAATCACTGGATGCTCTGCAGGAGAAAGATGGGAAGTCTCCTCCTCTGCCATTTCTAGTCTCTGAAAACCCCCTGGCTGGTCAGCACCTATGAGTCGGTTCCAACTCAAAGGCATATAACGACACAACAATTTATCTTTGGGAGGACAGATGCGCTTTCCTGGGCAAATGAAAGACATCTCTTTTTTTAATAGCCACTAAGTTTAATGGTCCAAAGAGCAAAGGAGCTGCAAAATGTGAAATAAAAGCAATGAAAACAGTAAGAGGATGTGAAAATTGGCATTTTGATCAATCTCCAAAATATAATGATTGGGAAATTTTAAAGTGTAATACTAAATCCGCAACTGCATATTTATGAAAGAAATAATCTTGAAGACCAGGTTAATGAATTTTTGTTCCCTCAGATGAATCAAGAACATATAATATATATATATAGTTGTTGTTGTTGTTGTTGTTTAATGGCGTCGAGTCGTAGACGACTCATAGCGACCCTATGAACGAACAGCCTGAGCACTGTTCATACATAGAGTTTCCAGAGGCAAACCATTTTGGAAGTG
>NW_006399818.1:12610651-12611263 GCF_000299155.1 Elephantulus edwardii
AATCCACTAGTTGCTTCACTGGAAGAAGATGAACAGTCTCCTTCCATAAAAATTTGCAGATTTCTTCTGGAACATGTACTAGGTAAATGGGGACTTTAGTGACTTTAGGCTGAGCACTCAATACAAAAGAAGCAACCTTCATAGGCATGTATACCAGTTTTCCTTTGCAATCTCAGCTTACAGATTTTGAACTGCTTAGGTTCTAATCTTTTTTATAAATCCCTTAGTCCATTTCTCTCTGCTGTAGATAAGGTGCCAGCGAATTTCCAAGGTGGGAAGTTGGGTGGGCAGCTGGGTTATGTTTCTTTCATCATCCATCAGGCTTGCCTAGGCTTTGTCACATGACTGTCCTGAAGTATCGAGAATAGCTAGAGAAAGCGATTGCCAAATTTAGCTGGCTTCACATTGTCCTATAGAATTCACAAGCCAGGGTTAAACTTCACTTAATGATACTTTCAACCAGACTTTCTTGATGATTTCTTCAGCATCTCCTCTTGCTAGACATGAAGTAAAAAAAAACCAGCATATCCCCTGCTAGCCTTCTTTTTATATACTCTTGATTCATATGTTGTTGTTGTTGTTATGTGCCATCGAGTCGTTTCCGACTCATAG
>NW_006399818.1:12613622-12637129 GCF_000299155.1 Elephantulus edwardii
GATTCATCATAATTCCAATTTTATATCCTCTTTTTGTTTTAATTGTGTTTGATCCATGTTTTATATTTATTTATATCAGAGCACTCTCTCTGTCTCCACACACACACACACACACACATACACACACACATATTTATTGCTGTTTTATACTGTTGAGTTAGAACCAACTCGTAGCTGACCTTACAGCACGTTTTCAGAGGCAGTAAATCACACTGGAGACTGTGCATCTTTCTTCTGTGAAGCAGATAGTAGATTTGAACCATATGCCTTTAGGATTGCAGTGAAACTTCTCACCATTAGAACACAGAACTTACATGTGTGTATGTTGTTATGTTCCATCAAGTCAGGATGGATCTCTATCTGACCCTTCAGCAGTTTTTCATTCAGAAGTAGAACACTGCACAGGAGGAAATTTCCCATTGTTCTCCTGTAGAGCAACTAGTGGATTAGAACCACATCCCTTTAGATTGTCAGTGCAACTCCTTAGAACTAATCCACCAGAGCTCCCCACATATAGCTGCAAACATAAGATGAATTGAGACACTCTATCATTGTTTTCTGGGTTAGGATTCAAATAGAACTTATTCATAATCCATAATAGTTTTATTTTACAATGAGGAAATGCAAATATATGATTGCTATGTGATTAAAGATGATAAAATCTTTAATAAAACGATTGACTAAAATAAATGAATCACCCTTTTTCTGAAATATCTTCCTCAGAAGTAACAGAAAATGTTAATATGATCAGACTCCCTCTTCTCATCTCTGAGGTGATGGTGTTAATAAGCTGAGGAATGTTGCAGAAGGCAGGCAGCCAGGTTACCCTGGGAGGAGCCCATCTGGGCATCCCATCACCCAACTTTGCAGCACAGCAACTCACCTTCCTTTAAACACTGCCTCTTGCGTCAGAAGAGTAGAGTCTAATTAATGGAAACCTGGCTCTGCATTTTATCACATAAGATTCCTGGAGCACAACTGCTTGCACCTCTACAAAATCTATCCAGGACTTCCGAAAAACAATCAGGTCCAGATTTTTCAATTCTGTCACAGGACAGTAGTTTCGTTCCACATCTCAGTCTATGGGTCATCAGAGGGGTAGCATCTAGGCCATTGAGGTCCATCAGAAAGGTAGCACAGTGATTAAACAGGACACCCTTGTATTGGACTTATCTTTCACAAAGGCTTTCTAAGCACTTGACATATCATTGAAACATCTCACTTATTCAGTCACTTATTGTCTTGGAGTTGGAACCAGCTCTTAGCTGTCCTCCCATTAGGTTTCCAAGGCTATAATCTCATAAGAAGAGTTTGCCCATCTTTCTCCCATGGAGCTGTTTGTAGTGTCATAATTTGAGGGCAAATGTCACCATCCCTATTTCATAAACTAGGAAACAGGCTGTGCTGTGCTTCTCCTGGGCTGGTATTTCAGTTCCTTAGCCTGATACCCCAAGGCCTTCGCACTTGCCTTGAAATCCTCTTTCCCCATATTCTCTGCCTGCATTCTTTGACCTTTCAGTGCAGTCTGTTTTGGACTAACTTATGACCCCACACAATGTTGACAGGATTAGTTCATAGGGTGTTGAGCTACTAACAAAAAGACTGTGTCTCTGGCAGTTCAAATCCAGCAGAAACTCTAGGAGAAAAAGATGAGCAATTGCCTCCTCCTGGAATTTACACTCTCAGAAATGAGATGGAGGGTCACTCTCAGTGGGAAACTACTTGATGGCAGTGACTTTCTCGAAAATAAGTGCAAATCTTAACTCATATCTTACTGCAATTGAATCAGAACTGGCTCACAGCTTACCCTCCATTGAGCTTCCAAGGGTATAAAGTGCACAGGAGGAGATTACCCATCTTTCTCCCATGGGGTTGTTGGTGCATTCAAGCCACCACAGAAGTTAGGGCTTTGGGTTAGCAGCGCAATTCTGTATGGTCTAGGCCAATAGAGCTCCCTATTCCTGTTAAAATCTAATCTGGGAATGAGCTTTATTTGTTATGTTAATGAAGCGGTTTTAGTTTCGGATGTGTTTTGAGTTCATCTCCTTTGAAATAGAGTAGATTCATTGTCAAACAATGAAAGAATATGTCCTTTACTTTTCAAAGAGAATAGCATACTGGGAGGGGTAAGGGTGGGCAGAGAGAAAAGTGCAACAATGAGTGAATGGAAATCCAAAGTCTCTGTACATTTTCATTACAATTAATAATAATAAAAAATCAACTATAAAAAAGAAATAGAGTATATTCCGTAGGAAGAGGATAGCGATCAGGCCATATGAATATCATCAAGGAGGCAGGTTGTTGTTATGCGGCATCAACTCACCTGCAACCCATAGCAACTGTATGTGCTACAGCTCTGACGCCTGCCCCGTCCTGAGCCAGTCTCACTGATTCTGACACATTGACCCTCATTGCTTCAGTTACTGTATCAGTCCATCTCATCTGGCGTCTTCCTCTCCTGTGCTATCCCTTCACCCTTCTGAGCATGGTGTCCTCCTAGGATCGGTCCCTTGTGACCATATGCCCAAAGTATGTTAGACGGAGTTTCAAATTTCTAGCCTTCAAAAAGAGAGAAATTATGATCCATATAGTCAAATGCCTTGCATAATTAAAAAAAAAAAGCATAAATAGGCATTTTCCTGATATTCTTTACTTTCAGCCAGGATCCATCAACAATGATACCCTTGGTGCCATGGCCTTTTCTAAAACCTGCTTGAACTTTACTGTTCTAGCCATTTTCATCTGTATTTTGTTTACTTGTGAAATCAATGTTGTTTCTCCCTCTACAAGACAGATCTGTTTGTTTTCTTGGTGGTCCAGGGTATGCTCAAGACTCTTCTCCAGAACCACAACTGAAAGGTATCAATTCTTCTTCTGTCATACTTAGGCATTGTCCAGCTCTCTGAAGCATATAGCAAGTAATTGTGAAGACCATGGCCTGGATTAGGTGTACCTTAGTCTATAGATTGACATCATTGAATTTCAGTTCTCTAAAGAGGTCCCTGACAGCAGATTTTCCCATGCAATTTGTCTTTTAATTTCCTGTCTGCTGGTGCCAAAAGTGTTGCTTGTGGAGCTGAATAAGCTGTAATTGTTAACAACTTCAATCTTTTCTCCATCTATCATGGTGCTGCCAGTTGGCTCTGTGGCAAGAATCTTTTTCTTCTTGATTTTGAATTTCAGTAACAAATCTAAAGAGAAAAGGGAACAAGCCCCCAGAATTGACACACAGAGAAAGCACCTTTTCCTAGAGTTGTTTCTTTTATATCAGAATTCTACCTTCCTATGAGTATGAGGAGTAATGATGTCAGTTTGAGAACTATGGTGCTTCTGAGTTGGACAATGAATAAAGATGACAGGGTAAGAATTGAGGCCTTTGAGCTGTGGTGTTGGAAAAGAGCACTGAACATCCCATAGCTGGTCAAGAGCACAAACAGATATGCATTGGAGAGGATGCAACCAGAGTGCTCTTTGGAGGCAAGCAAGAACAATGAGAATTGACCTCAAATACATTGGGCATGTTGTTAGGAGAGGCTATTCCTTGGAGAACGACATGATGCTGGGAAGGGTGGAGGGACGGTGAAGGTGAGGAAGATCCTCCACCAGTGGATTGACAAGGTGATTTCTGCAATGGGTTCTTGTGTGTCAGGAAGTGTGAGGATGGCACAGGATAAAACAGGGTTCAGATCTTTTGTTCAAGGGGTCACTGAGTCATACTCAACTCAATGGCATCTAACAATAACATGAATACGGCAACAGGTTCAAAGAAAGACTCATCGATACCTGCAATATGTTGGCTTCATCTTACATGAATTCATGATCAACACCTTTGGCAGTCAGGAGACACATTGCACTGGGAAAGTCTGAATTCAGGAACCTCTTTAAATTATTGAAGAGTAATGACATCAATTTGAGGACTAAGGTTCACCTGATTCATCCTATGGTCTTTTCAATGATTTTCTATGAGTCTGAGAGCTGGACAATGAATAAAGATGATAGAAAAATTATTGATGTCTTTGAGCTGTGGTGTTGGAGAAGAGTGAATGTCCCATGGATTGCTAAAAGAACAGATATGTCTTGGAGAACTTGCAATCAGAATGTTCCTTGGGGGCAAAGATGACAAAACTTTGTCTCATATATTTTGAACATGTTGCTAGGAGTGATTATTCCTTGGAAAAGGAAATCATGCTTAGAAATGTGGAAGGTTGGTAAAAGAGAGGCAGACCCTCAACCAGATGGATAGACACAATGACTGCTGCAATGAACTTGAGTGTGTCAGAGACGGTGAGGATGTCACAGGATAGGACAGGATTCAGATCAGTTTTTGATAAGTTTTCTATGGGTTGTACTCAACTAAATGGCACCTAAAAACAACCCTCTCATACTTTGGGAATGTTGTCAGAAAGGGGTTGTCCTTGAAAAAGACATCATGTTAAGGGGGGGAAAGATATGCAAAAAAAAGAAAGAAAACCTTCAATAAGATGAATTGTCGCAGTTGCTGCAACAATGGGCTTTAGCACAGCAGAGACTTGAGGACAATGCAGGATTGGACAAGGCTTTGATCTCTTGTTCGCAAGGTTGCTATGAGTCATAGTCAACAGGAAGGGATTTAAGAGCAACAAACAATGAGGAAATGCTCTTCTTTGGTTAAGGGCATTGTCTCATGTATGTCACAGTAGCACTAGATGACTAGCACCCAGTCCAAGTCATCTCTTTAGTAAAGCCTTCTCTGAGCACCCTGGCTCCACTCTAGTGACTCAGTCATAATCTCCCAACATTCATGTTGTTATCTGCTGTCAAGTCGCCTGCGACCCAAAGCGACTCTATGTACATTAGTTCTGAACCCTGCCCTGTCTGGAGCCAGTCTCACTGATTCTGATACACCAACCCCCTTTTACCCCAATTACTGTATCAATCTATCTCCTCCGGGGTCTTCCTCTTCTGTGCTGTCCCTCCACCCTTCTAAGAATGATGTCCTTCTCCAAGGTCTTTCCTGGCCACGTTCCCAAAGTATGTGAGATGGAGCTTCAAAATTCTAGCATCCAATGAGAAACTTGGTTTCATCTTCTCCAAGATAGATCTGTTTGTTTTCTTGGCAGTCCACAGTATGTTCAAGACTCTTCTCCAGCACACAACTCAAAGGCATCAATTCTTCTTCTATCATCCTTAGTCATTGCCGAACTCTCTGATGCATAACAAGTAGTTGTAAAGACCATGCCCTGGATTAAGTGTCTCTAGACTGATGTTGATTTTCAGTACTTTGGAGAGGTTCCTGACAGCAAATTTTCCCAATGCAATTCATCTTTTTATTTCCTAACTGCTGGTGCTAAGAGTGTTTATTGTGGAATCCAGCAAGCTGTAATTGCTAACAACCTCAAGTTTTTCTCCATCTATTATGATGCTGTCAATTGGCCCAGTGGTGAGAATCTTTGTCTTCTTAATGTTGAGTTTGCAGTCCTTGACCTTCTGCTGATTGATTGGTTGTTGATGAGTCTTCCTCCAATCCTGAGACCACATGTCTCCTCATAAAGCCCAGCTTCACAAATGATTTGTTCTGCATATAGATTGAAAAAGTATGGAGACAGGATGTATTCCTGACACACTCCTTTCCTAATTTTGAACCATGCAGTGTTTTCCTGCTCTGTTCTGAGGACTACTTCCTCTTCCAAGTGTAGGTTCCACAGATGCACACTCTAGTTCTGGGATTCTCATTTTCCTCAAGGTTAGCCTCAATTTGTTGTGATTCACACAGTCAAATAAATGCCTTTGCACAGTCAATGAAACACAGATAGACATTCCTCTAGTACTCTTTGCTTTCCTTCAAGATCCATCTGACATTGGCATCAATGTCTCTAGTGCCATGACCTCTTCTAAACCCAGCCTGTATTTCTGTATGTATATAACATACATATTTTGTGTATAATATCAGGCAGGGCAATATGCTGGAGAAAGACATTATTCTTGGAATAGTGAAGGTCTAGTGAAAGAGAAGACTCTCAGTGAGGTAGATTAACACAGTGGCTGAAATAATGGACTCAAGTAGAGTGGAGGTTGTGAGGATGGTACCAGATGGGACAGAGCTGCTTTCTCCATTGTAGGCAGTATTGTTATGAGTCAGAGTCAGGTCCATTATACTAGCAATAATAGCAATATTATGCATTCATTTCTTTATGTATTTTAAGTCTCTTTTAGTTGAATTGAAAAAGGAAGAGGGTTTTGTTAAGTTCACTACTAGATTCTCAGAATAGTCCCCAGTGCCCTGTGTTGTGGTTGTTAGGTACCATGGAGTCAACTATGACTCAGAGTAACCCTGTGAGAAACATGTCTTAGCCTTGTCCCATCCTGAACCATCCTCTCGATCTCCATTCTCTGAGGCTCCACCTTTCCCAGCATGATATCTTTTTCTATGGATTGGCTCTGCCTGACAACACACCTGAAGCATGTGAGATGGAGGTTCAAGATTCTTGCATCTAAGGAGCACCTTGGCTGCACTTACTCCAAGACACTTCAGTATTCTTTCTCTGTAGGCGCTCAGGACTCCTTACTAAAAGAGTGGTTTGCTGGGACAGCACTCGTGATGCTTAACCTGATAGATGCATCAGAATCATATGGGGTGGTTTTAAGAAGATGCCGTTCCCAGACATTACTTTTTAGATATTTCTGTATAACAAGAATCTATTAGGGTCTATTGTTGTCATCGTGTACCATTGAGTCAGAATTGACCCATAGCTGACCCTCCAGTGGGTTTTCATAGACAGTAAATCACACAGGAGGAGATTGTCCATCCTGCCCCATGGAACAGCTGGCAGATTAGAACCTTGTACCTTTGGGATTGAAGTGCAGTTTCTTATCACTAGGCTACCAGAACTCCCTATTAGGGCCAACGTGTTCATATTTTTAAAAGGTGCTAAGGAGACTCTAGCTGTGCGTCCAGGCTCAGAAACTACTGGGCCAGAGCCTTTTCCCAATTCTTTCTGACTTTATTGTGCAAATTTTTAAAGGAAAGTTGTATTAGTGAGGATACATTGATTATTACAGAGGTAGTGAGAAGTGGGTGACTAGGGGTAGAGTACAAGATGTGCACATGACCTTCGGGAGGTTTGCCCCAAATCAGTCATTTTCTCAGTAGAGGTGAGGTTACAGCCCATCATCCTTATCATAGAGCAGGACTCTCCTTGAAGCAGTGATGCTTCCTGTATCTCAGATACTTACATCATGAAACAGACCAGTCTTAAAAACTCAAGGCACAGATTTTGACTACCCTCCCTGTAGTTAAAATGAAAGATCTCAAAGGAGGATAGTCTGAGTATGGACTCCCCCCTCTCAGTATAATTTCTATCCTCTTTTTATCTTTTTCTTCAATTTTCTTCCTCACTTATTTTCTTTTATCAATCTTCTTACCACTTTCTATTTCCCTTTTGACTGTCTAAAATGCTTGCCCAATTTTTGAAAACTGTTTTTCCCCCCTTCTAACTCCAAATTTGGAGAGTTCTCTGAATATCAGAGTGGGCAATCTATGGCTAAGAAAAAACCAAAAGAATCTGTTCATCTAAACGTTCAATTCCAACCTCATGCAAAGAGGCCACACAGATTATACTTTGCCACAAATCCCAGATGATATTCTCATCTACTTCAACTGAAAAAATGGAGTGCAAGCACTTGACCCTTCTCCAGACTGTGGAAGGTGAAAAAATTGCTGGGGAAACAATAGACCATGAAGGTTTTATGGGCATTTGCAGAAGATGGCTTAGATGAAATTTTGAGTTCTGTGAGCCTCTCTGCAAAGTCCCCTCTTCCATCAATTAAACAATTGATTTATGAGGAGTGAGGTTGCCACGTGGTTTGGACACACTGTGCTCTGGGGATGAAGAGAGAAGGAAGCCAGAGTATGGAGAAGGAAATGTGATTTTGTTTGGAAGACCTCTTAGACTGTTGGCTGTCTACTGCTGAGAATAAAATCTGGGTGCAGAAAGAATACAGAGGGGATGGGGCTGATGCAGAGGGGAAGAAGGGATTGGATGCGACACAAGGTCTGGCCCTGAGTGAAATATTTCATTGTTTGCAGCTGTGGGATGCTTTGGGTGGGGGAGCTCCCATTTCCTGAGGTTTCTTTAGGGTGTCCTTTGTTTCTGATGAGGTGCTGAGGAGATATGCTATATTTTAAAACAGAAAATGTTAGGGTCAGTCCTTTTGGCATCCCCGAGAGTGTGTGTTTTGTGTCTGCGTATGTAAACAGGAGGCTCTGAAGACCCGCTTCTCTCCTTTGCTGGGAAGTTCAGGGACAACAGCCAGGTGGGACATGGCACGGTTATTTACAATGACCACACGGCACAGAGTGTCCTCCGATTCAGCACTTCACATTCTCCAGTGGAAAATTAGTGGGAAAGGCTCATTTGTGTCAGTCTTTTCTCATGATTTAAATGTTGCATGTTTTACTCAGGACACCTGTGCTTGTTGAGCAATAATAGAGGAGGCTTTTGAGAGGTTTACAAAGGACGGGCAGTGAAAAGGATGAGTAATCAAATAGAGATTCCCAGTGGGGTTGAAGAGAGTGTGTGGGAAGATGAAATTGAGGCACAGAAGTGAAGACGAGTGGGGCAGTGCGAAAAGGAGGCCCTCCTTGGCATTCTTTCAGTAGTTTCTAACAGTTTTTTGAGCATCTTTCTGTATAGGTTCTTTCCTGATTTAGTGGATATATAGGGGAGGTCTGAGGGTTTAGACATAGTGTGTTACAATGCTAACCCAAGGACCCTTCCTCTCTGGCAGTTCAAATCTACCAGCAGTTCCCCAGGAGAAATACAGACAGTTTCTGTCATGTGATTTACAGACTTGAATATTCACTGAGAGATCAGCTATGAGTGGGTTCCAACCCAACAACTGTTGTTTTTGTGAGGTTCCATCAAGTCAAGTAAGACTCATAGTGACCCCGTGCACAGCTGACCTGAGCCTTGTCCCGTCCTGCCATCCTCATCATCTTTGACACACCTGAGTTCACTGCTGAAGTCACCACTTCCACCCACCTGACTGGGGGTCGTCCTCTCCCTCACTGACCCTCCATCTTTCCAAACATGATGTCCCTTTTCAAGGAATGTTGTAGTTGCTATGTGCTGCCAAGTTGCCTGTGACTCAAAGCAACCTTATTTATAGAAGCTCTGACAACTGCCCTGTCCTTAGCCAGTCTCACTGACTCTAACACACCTACACCCATTGCCCTACTTACTGTATCAATCCATCTCATCCGGGGTCTTCCTTTCCTGTGCTGTCCCTCCAAGAAATAGCAATTTTGAATTTGAGTGAGTATATAAAAGGAAGCTTTGGGGGTCTAGGGGCAAAAAGCTGTGCTGCAATCCTGAAGGCATGCGGTTCAAGGCCACCAGCTGTTCTGTGAGAGAAGGACGGGCAATCTCCTCCCGTGCACTGGTCAGCTATGGGTCATTTCCAACTCCGTGGTAGTACACAATAACAACAACAACATATGAAAGGAAATCAGAGTGCTTGTCTGTCTCATATCTGCTTGCTATTTTCTTGCTCATTTTCTGTGGAGACTTTCTTGAATCTTGAACAGGTATATTGCTCCATTCTCTATTCTTTAATAGCACTTTGTACAGACTTCATCTGGCACACATTGCGTTGATTATATTCTCATTTTCTTTGTATGTATCTGCCAGCTTATAAAGTTTTGAGTTCTGATTATATTGTAGTCATGTTTGACTCCCTGCAGTTCTTGTTGATGCTGTAACTTTCGTTGAGTTAGCTCTGAATTACTTGAGGTTAGGTACAACAGAATGGAACATTGCCCTGTCCTGTATTATGTTCAAGATCATTGGTATATTTGAATTCATTGTTGTGGCTATGTTGTCAATTCATTTAATTTAGAGTTTTCTTCATTTCACTCACTGACCTCATACTTTACCAACCACTATGTCCTTTTCAGGCAGGTAAGTTTTCCTGATGAGGTTTCCAGAGTAAGCAAGTTAAAGACGCATGTGTATGGAAGGTGCTCAATAATAGGATGAAAGTATTTGACAATCCATAGTTTTAACAATGTGATGATTTAGAGAGCTGGATAATGACTAAGGATGACAGAAGAAGAATAGATGCCTTAGAGTTGTTGTACTGGAGAAGAGTACTATGCTGCCAAGAGAATAAGCAGATCTGTCCTGGAGAGGGTGGAACCAGGCTACTTCTTGGAAGCAATAATGTTGAAAGTCTGTCTCACACACTTTGACCATCCTGTCAGGAGGGGTCAGTCCTCATAAAAGGACGTCATGCTTGGAAGGGTGGAGGGTCAGCACAAGAAGACCCTGGATGACATTGATGAACATTGTTGTTGTTGTTATGTGCCATCGAGTCACCTGCGACTCATAGCGACCCTATATGTACAACAGCCCTAAACTCCGCTCTTTCCTGTGCCAATCGCACCGTCTCTGACACTCCCATCCCAATTATCCCAGTCACTGAATCAATCCACCTCATAGAGGGCCTTCCTCTCCTGCGCTGTCCCTCCACCCTCCCAAGCATGATGTCCCTCTCCAAAGACCGGTCTCTCTTCACAACATGTCCAAAGTATGTTAGACGGAGCCTCAGAATCCTTGCCTCCAAGGAGCCACCCGGTTTAACCCTTTCCAGGACAAATCTGTTTGCTTTCCTAGCAATACTCTTCTCCAGCACCACAGCTCAAAGGCATCAATTCTCCTTCTGTAAAAATGAGGCCAGTTGTGTGAGAAATGGTGCCACTGGCTCAGAATAGAGCAAAGTTTGGAGCTTGGCAGGTCATTGGCAGGGTTCCTATGAGTCAGAGACAACAGCACATAACAAAAGGAACAAAATTGATCTTCATATAATCTGTGCTAACAACAGAGTAAAGTTTATTGAGGTAATCTGGTAATACTTGGGAACTTCAATTTGGTTCCTCAGACAATCAACAATGTCAGAAGCATTACATGAAGTAATGATGAATGGGGCCAAATTAGTGGTCATTGACTGTGGCATAGTAGGTTACATGTTAGGCAGCTAATCAAAAGTTTAGGAGTTTGAATCCAGCAACCACCCTGTGGAGAAAGATGGACAGTCTTTAGGGTTGGACTTCTGAAAGATGGGCTTCCGTTAGGGTTTAGAGCCTCAGAAACCCATTGAAAAGTTGTCATGAGTCAGAATCAGCTCCTCAGCTGAATTTGGGAATCTGAGTTTGGTCTTTAGGTTCAGTGGATAGATGCACTTTTGTTTGTTCTTATTTTTAATCAGTGTGGCCCTTCTCTAATTAATGGTTTCTTCTTCCATTGTCCCCAAATCATACCCTGAAGGTATATCACATCCAAGAATTACTCAGCACTCGTGACAATGACAGTAATTGCAGTAATGGAATGTTTATTGTGTCCTTCCATGCATCAAGATCTTATCTATACATGTTTTAATTTATTTATTCATCTTGCAATCTTACAAGGTTGATGCTATTATTATTCCCATTTTCAAATAAAAACCCTGAGACACAAAAAGGATAATTTCTTCAAAGTCGCATGGCTTATGAGAGAGGAGAACAGAAACGGGGTTTCCTGCCTGTGCATTCTGCTTCCAGAGATTGGGATCTTCAGTTTTATTGTTTACCCTGTTTGGAGGTTTATGCACATGCAGGGATAATAATGCTTTTCATTTTCCCTTTTGCATTGAGAGCATGTTGCATTGAGGTATTATTAGAATTGGCTTTCCCTCACCTATCCTTCAAAGCTAGATATCATCCCCTCTAGGAAATCATCTCTGATCTCCTCCAAATTGAACTAGATATTGATTTCTAAATTCTTATAGCAAGAAGCCCAGATAGACAATATCGAAAATGATCATCTGCTGCTCATCAACTGAAAGGTTAAAAATCTTTGCTTTGAAGGGAGCTCTGGTGGCCTAGTGGCAAGATGCTGCACTGCAATCCCAGAGGTATGCGGTTAGAATCCACCAGATGCTCTGCTGGAGAAGGAGGGGCAATCTCCTCCTGTACCAGTCAGATCCTATTTGACGGCACACACACACACACACACACACACACACACACACACACACATTGGGGGGGGGAAGCAAAACACTTTTGCTTTGGAAACCATTTGAGACAATCTGCTCTGTTCTGTAGGGTTGTTCTGAAACAAAATTGAACCAATCACAACTGCACTTTGGTATTCTTATAACTCTCTTTGCACCCTCTGTTTTCATGTGATATAAAATGTAGTAATCTATTTTCTTGCTGCATCTCTATTATTCCATGAATTCTTTAAGGACAGAAACTTGTATTTCTCAATACTCAGTGTCTGACGTAGTACATACAATCTGGTATTAAGTATATATTTGTTTACTTAATTAATTAAGGAAAAAGTAACATCTGCTTTCAACTTTCTAAGAATTTTACCATTCAGTATTAATCTCTGATAGCCTCGTGGTGAGAAGCTGTCCTGCAGTCCCAAATGCACATAGTTCAAACCCATCAGCTGCTCTGCAGGAGAAGGATGGGCAACCTCCTCCCTGTGCCAGTTGTTGCTGTTGTTGTGTACCGTCGAGTTGGAACTGGCCCAGACCTTTTCCAGTGGCTTTTCAGAGGCAGTTAATGGAATGGGAAGGGATTGGCCATCCTTCTCCTGCAGAGCAGCTGGGGAATTCAAACCGCGTGCCTTTGGGATTGCAGCACAGCTTTTACCACTAGGCCACCAGAGCTCCCACGTGTGATTTACAGTCCCCAAAATCTTGATGGAGGCTCAGTTATGAGTTAGTTCTGATTCTATGACACCCAATTGCCACAACAACTATTTAACACCGTTGTTCACTCATTATTTCATTTACTCACTTACTTATCCGACAAATAATAGTTACGGGAAGATAAACTCTATGCTAAACAAAATTTCTCGTGCCTGAAGAAATCATGAGAAAATATACAGGATTCTTGCTCACAAGAAGCTTATGGTCTATTATTAGAGATTAGACATCAATCAGAATTATGTAACTATGAACTGGAATATCCCCATAGGAGAATATCCCTGGGTCCTGAGAATTCCTATGTCCTGAGTTATTGGCCCCTGGTTATAAAGTACCAATTAGATTAAGAAAAGTTGTGATATAAACAAGTTATTCACACTCAAAGCCTTATTGCATTAAATAAGACACCTAACAATCATAGGATCCACTTTTCCGTGCACATTATCTAAGTCACTATTTTATAATTCCAGGTAAAGGGATTATGCAAGGAGAATGTGAATCAATCCCAGCTTGTTAGAATTTATTTAATTTTCCAACACTATTCCTGAGAACAAATAGAGGTCTGGGTCTTCCTATGAGGCATATGGGGACTTATCTTGATGGCATTCAGTGCATCTGCACAGAATCCGGAATTAACTATTGAAAAATCAGGGTCCAAGTCTTGCCAGAGATTTATTCCAGAGGTGTCTTGGTGCTACCCTCTGGTGGGTAAAACCAGATCACAGAGATCAAACTTCTAATCCTGTAGAACATTCTGATAGAGTGAGTTTTTGTTTTATTTAGAGGAGGGATCATAAGATATTATTAAAACAATTTGAACATCTGGTTTGGGGATAAAGTCATTTTATTGTACAACTGCCAAGCCACAGAGCCAAGCTTACTGAGAAAGACTCCCTCTCTCCCAGCCCTCCATAAAGCCTAATACCCAACTATAACAAAATGTGCCTTCCAACATAAACGAAGAGTAAAGGGGACCAAAGAGGGGTCCTCAAGATTCAAGGAAAATTCACCTGGTGGTTGGAAAAATCATAGCAATAAGAGGAGTTAGACTCCCTACTGGATCTCCTTCCTCAAAGTAATTTCCCCTTACTATTCAAACTATGAGGAAAATCATTCATAAAGGAAGCTATATCCAAAAAATGGTGTACCCTGAATTCCAGTAAAATTCCCCTTCCATCAGCTAATGCTTCCTCCCCTGCCACATAGAAGGACAAAAGTCAGTTTTAGAGAAAGCAAGAATCAGAGTTAGCAAGCATGTGTAAAAGAATATGGAATAAGCCATTCTCGTAAGATGCATCCATTTCTAGTGCAGGTCTCATTGCTGTTGTCCTGTTGATCTAGCCATGCCCTTAAAGGATAGAGATTCACTAATTTGTTCACAAGATACTATTGAGCCCATATCAGGTAGCATGATGGTTCCATAATACAATTCTTGTCTTCTATGCAAGAGACCTGAATTTAATTTCCAATTAACTTAGAGACCGCCTGTTAGTGGAGACCTGAATGTTGTCATGATGAGCGATGATGATCATCAGAGCTTGCATACCAAGATGAACTAGGAGGAAATTCCTGGTGATCTCCTTCCTGAAATGAGTCAATGAAATCCTATGGATCACACCAGTCGGTCCACCACTGATCATGACAATGGAGCAGTACCAAGCAGTGTTATGTTCCCTGTGTATGGGGTCACCACAGATCAGGGGACAACTCAACAGACTTAACTAACAATAACAACAACTCAAGTAATAGGCTGGACTGGACTCTCTAAATGGATGGCCTTTCTATTTTAGGAAGTCAAACACAATTAAACAGACACAAAATGATTCCTAGTTAGGAGCTATCAAAGGAGTAAACAAGACACTGGAGGTGGAATCAGTCCTTTCATACCATGACAAATATTATTTACTAGTCATGGTATCTTTCCCGCATTCCAGACAGTTGATACTAATTGATTAAAACGGCAAATAAGTCAAAGACTATCTGTTATCCTCAAATCTGAATTTTCAGGCAAGGATACTGAAACCTCCAAAAATGATGTAATTATGTCATATTTGCCTAGTTTCAGTACAAAAGAGTTGGAAAACAGCCTAGAGATTTGTCTTGGTCAAGATCCTTACTTTGCAGTGATTCACAAAAGAAAGTGACCTGCCACAGTCTCCCAGTTTACAAGGGGCAAGTCCATCACTGGAATCCAATCCTCATGACTCCAGTTCCAGGAGTCCAGCCTACTATTGTCTTCATTGGAAACCTTTTCTTCTTAGCCTATCCCACCACTTCTCCATCCATTTACTGTGCTTTTATAACTTGAACTATCTAGAAGGATAAAAGGCCAGGAGTTTAACAATAATTTTTGTGGCTGTCAAGCTGTATCAATGAAAAATAGATGGTAGAGGGTTAAACAGGGAAAGATAACAAGAATCAGGACATGGAATATCGGTTAGGTTCTTTATGTCTGTATTGTGTCTAAATTTCCAAAATGTGGAGCCTTCATCATTCTGATTCCTCACAGAGAAGCAAGTTGTTGTTTCAGATGTGGAAATTTGATGAAGAAGAGATTTTGAAGGATACTTAGAAAGCGTTGTTTTATTATCTCTTTTGTTATGTTTGCTACTAGTTTTGGAAAAGAGCACTGCACATTCCATAGACAGACAAGAAAATGAATAGATATGTCTTGGAGAGGGTGCATCTGGAGTGCCCTTTGGAGGCAAGAATGATAGCCATGTTGCTAGAAGGTGCTATTCTGTGGGGAAGGACATGATGCTGGGAAGGATGGCGGGTCGGTGAAGACCCTCAATCAGCTGGACTGACACAGTGACTGCTGCAATGGGCTCTTGTGTGTCAGGAAGTGTGAGGATGGTGCAGGATAGAATGGGGTTCAGATTTTTTGTTAATGGGGTCGCTATGAGTCATGTTTGACTCAATGGCCACCTAACAACAACATTGGTTTATTTGAGTCCAAATTAATTTGATGGCAACTAACAACAAAAACAGCTGCCAGAGATAATAAGAATCCATACATTTTACTGTTAACCAAAAAGTTGCAAATTTGGGGCCACCCATAGTTACCTGGCACTAAAGACATGAAGATCTGCTTCTGAGAAATCAGTTATAGACAACACTACAGCACACTTCAATTCTAACAAATGTAGAATCACAATGAGTCAGAATCAACTCAATGAGCTGGCTTCTTGTTTGTTTGCTAGCATTGACAATCTACCTATTACAATCATAGGACAGTTTTCAGTTCATGCCAAAATGATGGTGCTATTTTTTGCATCTGATAGCAGTTTGCTAGAGGATATAAACTGTAAAGAGGTTTTCAGGCTGACAAGCCAACACTCCTTGCATTGACTCAGCGGTTATTTTGTCCAAGGAACATAGAGAAAGTTTGCTAAGTCTGGATTATTCTGATACATTCTTGAAAACAGGGACCCCAGTCTGCAAGGGGAGAACATCAAAGATCTCCTGGGGTTGTAACCAAGAGTTGGCAACCAGCCTGTGTCCTCACTTCACTCCAGCCCCATGGTTTCCTCAGTGAGGGAGGATGCTCACTGAGCAGAAGTCTTCTTCTGCCTTCCTTTAAAGTCATCTGCTTAATGGGACTCTCCTGAAGAATAAGAGCTTCCAGGTTTAAAACAAAACAAAGCACAAAAATGTCAGCAAATCAAACCCCACACTCGAGTCAGGTGAATTAAAATGTCAAGTCATACAAACAAGACAAATATCACATATTCTCATATGAAGAGAAGTATTGGAAACCTGAGTGAACAGGGAGACTTCTGAGGGCCCAGTGAGGACATGAAGTGATAACGTGAGTCTGGTAGAAACAGAGATGGACTACCCAACAAGCAAAATCAGCATGAGTTTACTAACCTCTAGTGAACAATTGCACGGGTTTCACCACATCAGAGATGCCATTTCTGAGCCTGGCAGGCACTTATCTCTCCCCTGACTCCACAGCATCTTCCTATAGAATCAAATTCTCTTCAAACTCATGATTCCTGAGAGGGATGAAAAGTTCTCATCAACTCAAACGGTTGGTGGTTTGAACTCATCAGCTCTTCAGGAGAAAGAAGTACCCGTCTGCTTCTGTACGATTAACAATCTTGGAAAGTCTCTGGGACAGTTCTAGTCTGTTGTATATGGTTGCTGTGAATTGACATTGACTCTTTGGTAGTAGATTTGGTTTGGTTTAGAAATGGGCAAGGTACCCAGCAAGTAAGATGTGGCTTACTTGCTTACTGCTCTGTGGTGAACAGGTTCAATTGTTTTTCTGTGACACTTCTGCTTGCTTGTTGGATAATTTGCCCCTGAAGGGAGCACACAGTGTTATTGTTGTATAGCTTCAAGTCTTGCCCGCATCACTCATTTATTACACTCTAATCTTTTTTACTGGGCAGACAAAAGTCGTAGCCTTTCTGCCTTGAACAGTCCTGTAACCTGCGACTCTGAGAAAGGTTTCCTTGTTTCACTGAGGTTCTTCTCACATTTGTGCTTTCTTGGCAAATCTGCTGAGGTATCATCGGTGACCAGGCACACCTCAGAACACTGATATGTTTGGAATTTTATCAAGTGCCCCACAAAATGGGACTATTTACCTTACTCCTGGAAGCATTCATTTAAAAAATATTTTTAAATGAGCAAAGTGCAAATTACTATGATTCTGCCCTCTAAAAATGAGCTTTTGAGAATTTGTGAGTTTTGATATACATCTCACTCATCTCCAGAAAGGAGGTCAGGCATTGTCCTGAATTTGTCATTTTGGTACAGTGAGTGATAAGAAGATGGCTTGGGTCCAAACTTCTTTTTTAATGATATTTCTCTGCCTTTTTTTCCTCGGTGTCTCTTTTCTTGTAGGAGGGACCTGGAAATGTGTCTCACCGCAGTCTCAGGTGGCAGGATTTTCAAGTCCAGAACTACTAAACTTGGCATTGAAATCTGTGGCTTTGTAGGTTCCTGTGCATAGTCAAAGGCCTTGAACTCAAGGACCTCAGAAGCCAAAGGACCCAGGAGTCCAGAGCATAAACATTGCTTACTACTCAGCAAACCTTCAATTTCTCACTTACTACTCCTATTGTACCCCCTTGAGTTCACCATTGGGGTTTTTTTAATTCTCCATGAAGCTCAGGTTTTCAGATCCACCTTTGCTCACTAACCTGTGCCAAGAAATCTGGAGGACAGCCACCTGGCCAAATGACTGGAAGAGATCGATATTTATTCCCATTCCAAAGAAAGGTAACCCGATAAGAGTGTGGAAATTATTGAACAATATCATTAACATCACATGCAAGCAAGATTCTGCTGAAAATTATCCAGAAAGGACTGGAGCAACACATCAACAGAGAACTGCCAGATGTGCAGGCTGGGTTTAGAAGAGGTCATGGTACTAGGGGTATTATAACTAATGTCAGATGGATCTTGGCTGAAAGGAGAGAGTACCAGAGAAATGTCTATCTGTGCTTAATTGACTATGCACAGGCTTTTGACTGTGTGGATCACAACAAACTGTGGCTGATTCGGAAAAGAATGGGAATCCCAGAAAATTTTACTTATGCAAAACCTTCACTTTGACCAGGAATCATTTCTCAGAACAAAGCAAAGAGATCCTGCATGGTTCAAAATCAGGAAGGGTGTCCACCAAGGATGTATTCTATCTCCATGCCTTTTCAATTGATATGCAAAACAGGCCATCCAGAAGGCTGGGCTCTCTGAGAAGGAATGCAGCATCAGGATTGGAGGAAGATTCATCAACAACCTGCATCATGCGGATAATACAACCCTGCTTGCTGAAACTGAGGAGGACCTGAAGCACTTGCTGCCGAATGCCAAGGACTGCACCCTTCAGTATGAATTGAAACTCAACATCAAGAAAACAAAGATTCTCACCACTGGGCCAATTGGCTGTATCAGTATGAATCGTGAAGAGATAGAGATTGTTAACAGCTTTAGTTTGCTTGACTCCACAATCAATACTCTTGGTACCAGCAGCCAGGAAATCAGAAGACGAATTGCACGGGGAAAGTCAGCTGTCAGGGACCTCTCCAGAGTACTGAAGAGCAAAGACATCAGACTGGAGACTAAGGTGTGTTTGATCCAGGCCATGGTCTTCGCAATTGCATGCTATGCATCAGAGAGTTGGACAATGACTAGGGATGATAGAAAGAGAATTGATGCCTGTGAGCTGTGGTGCTGGAGAGGAGTGTTGAATATACCATGGACTGCTAGGAGAACAAACAGGTTTGTCCTGGAGAGGGTGCAACTGGGCTGTTCCTTGGGAGCAAGGATTCTGAGGCTCCATTTGACATACTTTGGTGTGTTGCAAGGCCGGACCAGTTCTTGGAGAGAAGCATTATGTTTGGGAAGGTGGAGAGACAGTGCAAGAGAGGAAGACCTTCAATGAGATGGATCAATTCAGTGATTGGGGTAATGGGAGTCGGTGTGTCAGAGACAGTGAGGTTGGCACAGGATAGAGCAGGGTTTAGGGCTCTTGTACACAGGGTCGCTATGAGTTGGAAGCGACTCAACCGGAACATAACAACAGCTTACTATCAGAGAAGATCCACAGTTATTCACTACCATGGTTTCCGTATCAAAATAACTTTCAGTTCTGACTCACTCTCTCTTTGTTTCCATCTCTCTTCTTTATCAAAGCTTTCTCCTCTTTACCCACTTGAATGCCCCACCTAAGCTGATGCTCAAAGGTCACCCCATGATCCCCTATTTTTGGCATTTCCACTCTCCTCCTTCTCAGTCATTCCTTTTCCATAAGAGAAACCCTTAGACTTTACTGGCATCTAAAACAACACAAATGTTCTCTTGACGTCCCCAGACTCTCAGACTCACACATCAATAGTTTTTCATTAATAGTCCACACTAAATAATTCCACTTTCTTAACTTCTTTAATTCCTTACATTCTTGCAATCCCATGTTTGCTCCAGTAACATTATTGCTTGTTGTTGTTATGTGCCGTCAAGTCGTTTGCAACTCATAGCGACCCTATGCACAACAGCCCTAAACCCTGCTCTATCCTGCGCCAACCGCACTGCCTCTGACACACCCATCCCGATTACCCCAGTCACTCAATCAATCCATCTCATAGAGGGTCTTCCCCTCCTGCGCTGTCCCTCCACCCTCCCAAGCATGATGTCCCTCTCCAAGGACCTGTCCCTCCTTAAAACATGTCCAAAGTATGTCAGACGAAGCCCCAGAATCCTTGCCTCCAAGGAGTAGCTAGGTTTAACCCTCTCCAGGATGAATCTGTTTGTTTTCTTGGCAGTCCATACATTCAGTACTCTTCTCCAGCAACACAGCTCAAAGGCATCCACTCTCCTTCTGTTCTCCCTAGTCATTGTCCAACTCTCTGATGCATAACTAGCGATTGCAAATACCATGACCTGTATCAGGCGCACCTTAGTCTCCAGAGAGACACCGTTGCTCCTGAGTACTTTAGAGAGGTCCCTAACAGCAGACTTTCCCATCGCAATACGCTTTTTGATTTCCTGACTGCTGGTGCCAAGAGTGTTGACTGTGGAGCTGAGCAAATTGAAGCTGTAAACAATCTCAATCTCTTCGCCATCCATCCTGATGCTGCCAATTGGTCTAGTGGTTCGAATCTTTGTCTTCTTGACACTGAGCCTCAGTCCATACTGAAGGATGCAGTCCTTGACCCTCCGCAGCAAGTGCATGAGGTCCTCCTCAGTTTCAGCAAGCAGGGTTGTGTCATCTGCATAACGCAGATTGTTAATAGATCTTCCACCAATCCTGATGCCACAATTCTCCTCATAGAGCCCAGCCTCTCGGATAATCTGCTCTGCATACATGTGGAAAAGGTATGGAGACAGAATGCATCCCTGGCATATACCCTTCCCAATTTTGAACCATGCAGTGTTACCCTGCTCTGTTCTGACTACTGCCTCTTGGTCTAAGTATAGGTTTCACATTAGCACAATTAAATGTTTCACCACGTACTGTCAAATAATGATAATCTTTTCTCCTCTGTATTATCCCACCCCCAGCCCAGAGCACATGACACATCTTTCTTCTTGAAATACTCCCTGTGTTATAACAGTCATAATAGATCTCCTTCTACTACATGGATAGCCTTTCTCATGTTCTCCAAATGGTTTTTCCATTCTTGCTTTACCAACCTGGCTGAGACAGAAAATCACTCGTAAGATCCCTTGTCCACTGCTTTCTCTATTCATCCTTCCTACTTGCTTCCTTCCCTTTTCTCTTTTGTTTTCTCTATTCTCTGAATTTGCCCTTTTCTCAACAGTGTCACTGACTGCCGTGGTGTCAATGACGTCCCTGGCCTGTATGGCAGTGATTCCTGAATCCTTCCCTTCAAAACTTTCTTGCTTTTTGCATCTGTTGTTCTAACCCCCTGCTAAACAGCTCTTCTTCTATGCACTGCTGCTATCTCAAGAGAGTTTTCGATACCACATTCTCTCGCTTCTCTTTGAAACCAACTCAGCCTCTGGATTCTTTCTTTTGTAAATGATACAAATATTTCTCTGGCAAACTAAAAATATTTGAATCTGCCTTTCTTCACTTCTTTTATTTTACTAACATTTCTGTTTGTTAGTTTGGTTTCTTAATTGTCTTTTGGATACAATCCCTCTTTCCATTGTAATTGTTCTAACCATCGTTTACACTGCCTCTTCTTGTCTATACACTTGTAATAACCTGTTAGATGTTGGTTTTTTTGTCATACTTTTTCTCCTTTTCCAATGTCTGACACACCAAAACAAATTGATCTTTTTGAAGTTCAATATGATAAAAATATTTTCATAATTTTACCTTTCCACTCAAGTTTAGAGTCTTTAGAATTACATTGAAAGCTTTCCATATCTTGACCATATAAGACTCAAGCACGACTCATAGCGACCCTATGAACTTAAACTCTTAGTATGGCCGTATAATCATTTTCTTTTCTGGTCAAATAAGATGACTCAAAATTCTCATTCATAACAAATTATTTTCAATTTCCTTTTAAGAATTATTTCTTTTGCTGAAGGCCTCTGCTACAGATTGGATTGTATCCCTTGAATGTATATATTTACATTCTAGTCATATGCTGCTGTAATTTTTTAATGAGTTTGAATTGTCCTTGGATAAAGCAGATTAAAGTCCATGATGTGATTTTACATAATGTAATGGACTGGCTTTATTTTTTAATTAAATGTCTTTGAGTCACCTTCCATAATGCAATCGAATGTAATTCAATCAATCAACCAATCAGCGAGGTTTTCCTAGTGTAAGTAGAACATAAAACTAATTACCTCTGAATTATAAAAAGAGAAGATTATATAGACACACAGACTTTGCACAAGGCAGACATCATGTGAATATTTTCTGCAAGTTGATGAATCAAAAAATGGGTACACACTCCTGACCTAAAGATTGGTGGTTTGAACTCACTAGCTTCTCCATGGAAGAAATATGAAAAATATGCTCTCATATGATTTAGAAGTTCTGAATATCCTCTGAAGTGTCAGGTTCATTCCATTTCAATGACATATAACAACAATATATAAGAAAGGAACTGATGCAGCAAAGACCCTGATTTGGACTATGCTACTGTCATTGTTGCCAGGTTCCATTGACTCAGTTTTTATTCACAGCAACCATATGAACAGCAAAAGAAAACATCGCCTCATCAGTCTTGTCTACACAGTCGTTGCTGTGTTGAGCCCACTGTTGCAGTGATTGTGTCAAACCACCTCTCTGAGGGTCCTCCTCTTTTTGATGACCTTCTGCTTTATCAAACATAATGTCTTTCCCTAGAATTGGCCCTTCCTGACCAAAAGCCAAACTCAATGCTGTCAATTTGGAACTAACTCATAGCTGAACCTCTAGTTGTTTTTCAGAGGCTGTAAATCACATAGGAGAGAATAGTCCATCTTTCTCTCATGGTGTTGCCAATGGATTTGAACTGCCTGCCTTTGGGTTGGCAGCATGACTCCTTACCGAGTAAGCCATCAGAGCTCCCTCACTTTCTGATAATATGTCCAAAACATGCAAAACAAAGTTTCGAGAGCATGCTGGTTACATTTCTTACAAGAGAGATTTGTTCCTTATTGTCGTTGCTGTTGTTATGTGCTGTCCAATCACCAAAGACTCCTAGTGACCCTATGCACAATATCGCTGAACCCTGACCCCCTATTCATAGCCACTCTCACTTCTCTGACACACCTACCCTGTTTTCCCAGTTACTGGGTCAATTCATCTCATTCAGGGTCTTCCTCCCTTGATCTGTCCCTCCACTCTTTCTAGCATGATGTCCTTCTCCAAGGACTGGTCCTTCTTGGCAACATGTCCAAAGTACACAAGACTGAGCTTCAAAATCCTGCCTTCAAGGAGCAACTTGGTTTCTTTCACACTCTCCTGAACAAGCCCATTTATTCTCTTGGCAGTCTGTGATATGTAAAATACTCTTCTCTTCTAGCACCACGACTCAAAGACGTTAATTTTTCTCCTGTCATCTATAGCAATTGTTGTCTGCTGCATAGCAAATAATTGTGAGGACCATGGCTGGAATTAGATGCCCCTTAGTCTCTAGATTGATGTTGTTTTTCTTTAGCACTCTGGAGTGGTCCCTGACAACAGATTTTCCTAGTGAAATTCGTCCTTTTATTTCCTGGCTACTAGTGCCAAAAGTGTTAATTATATACCTGAGCAAGCTGAAATTATTAACAATAACAATCTCTTCTCCATTTATCATTGTGTTGTCAATTGGCTCAATGGTGATAATCTTTGTCTTCTTTTTTTTTCT
>NW_006399818.1:12637563-12642024 GCF_000299155.1 Elephantulus edwardii
CATATCCTTCAAGATGTATCATGGGGGTGTTGCAACCAGAATCTTTGTCTTCTTGATGTTGAGCTTCAATCCATGTTGAAGACTTAATTCCTTGACCTCCTAGAGCAAATACTTCAGGTTCTCCTTAGTTTCAGCGAGCAAGATTGTGTCATTTGTATAACAAAGCTGTTGAAGACTCTTCCTCCAATACTGATGCCACACAAAAAATACTGATGCCTCATAAAGCCCAGCCTCCCAAATTCTCTTTTTCATGTATACGTTGAAAAAGTATGGAGACAGGACAATCCCTAATGCACTCCTTTCCTGATTTTTAACCATGTAGTGTTTCCTTCCTCTGTTCTCACATTTCTTCCTGGTTCAATATGTTTCACATGAGCACAATCAGGTGTTCTGGAATTCCCATTTTTCTCAATGTTAGTCATAATTAATTATTCTGGTTGTCTATGGTGCAGGATAGAACAGGGTTCAGAACTTTTGTTCATAGGGTTGAGATGAGTCATACTAGAATCAATGACACTTAACAACAAAACCAACAACATAGTACATTCAATATTCTCTGCCAACACCTCAAAGTTATTAGTTCTTCTTTAGTTTTCTTTATTCATTGTCCAAGTTTCACATGATGTAAGACAATTTAAATACCAGGAGTTGGTCTATTTTAGTTCTCTAAATGAGATCTTTATTCTTTAACATTTTAGAGAAGTCCCTTGCTGCTAATTTACCCAACACAACACTTTGATTTCTGATTTTGATGCTGATTTCATGATTGATTGTAGCTCCAATTAAAATTAAACCCTTGAATATTTTACTCTTTAATTCATTTATAATGATATTGATTATTGTTGTTGTTGATTGCCTTCTAGTCAAGCAGGACTCATAGTGACCCTATGAACAAAAGGCCTGAAGCCCCTCCCCCCAACTACTGACATTTATCAAATTTCATAGAGTTTCCAGAGGCAAGTTGTTTAGGAAGTGGATGCCACTCCTGCTTCCAAACCTGTCATGGAATGTTGTTGGTTGAGCCATCTGTGATGCATAGTAACCCTATATACAGCAGCTCTGAAGGCTTCCCTGTCCTGAGCCAGTCTCACTAATTCTGACACACCAATCCCCATCACCCCAGTTAGTGTATCCATCCATCTCATCTGGCGTCTCCCTCTCCTGTGCTGTCCATATCTCCTTCTGAGTATGATGTCCTTCTCCAAGGACTGATCTCTCCTGGCCATGTGCCCAAAGTAAGTGAAGCAGAGCTTCAAAATCTTAGCCTCAAAAGAGAGACTTGTTTTCACCCTCTCCAAGAAAAACCTATTTGTCAGTCCAAAAATATCACCTTCCGTATCTCAGAAGCACACAAACCACAGCATAATGAAATGAAAAGATTTTTATCCTTTTGATGCAACTCATTTTTATGAAGTTGGAATGGACCTATAGCTAACTTTCCAGCAGGTTTTTAGAGGCTGTAATTTTTTGGGAACAAAGATTCTTACCACTGGTTTAATAGGTAGTGTCATGATGGATAGAGGGGAGATTGAAACTGTCAACAGCTTCATCTTACTTGGATCCACAATTAACACCCTTGGTATGAACAGTCAGGAAATAAGGAGACACATTGTTGTTGTTGTTGTTGCTATTTGATGCTGTCGAGTCGTAGACGACTCATAGGGACCCTATGAACGAATGGCCTGAGCACTGTTTGTACACAGAGTTTCCGGAGACAAGCCATTTTAGAAGTGGATGCTGCTCCTGCATCCAGGATTGATTTAGTCGGGAAGCTCCAGCCAACACTGTCCACCATGGGTATCCATTATCACAAGGAGACACATTACAATGGGAAAATCTGCAGTTAGGGAACTTTACAAAGTATTGAGGAGTAGTGATATCCGTTTGAGGACTAAGGTGTGTCTGATTCAGGCCATGGTCTTTCCAATTACTAGCTGTGCTTGAGACCTGGACAATGAATAAGGATGGCAGAAAAAGAATTGATGCCTTTGAGCTGTAGTGTTGGAGAAGAGCACTGAACATCCCATGGACAGTCAAGAAAATGAATAGACATGTCTTGAGAGGGTGCAGCTAGAGTGCTCTTTGAAGGAAAAAAATGATGAGGTTTCATCTCACATACTTAGGACATATTGCTAGGATGTGCTATTCCTTGGAGAGGGACATGATGTTGGGAAGGGTGGAGGGTTGGTGAAGGAGAGGAAGACCCTCAGCTAGGTGGATTGAAAAGGTAACTGCTGCCATGTCTATCAGGAAGTGTGAGAACGACACAGGAAAGGACTGGTTTCAGATCTTTTGTTCATAGAGTCTCCATGAGTCATAGTTGACTCAATGGCACTTAACAACAACAACAATTTCTTGGAGGAAATTGTCCATCTTTCTCCTGTCTTTGGAATATTCACTTTCTCTTTTTTTTTTATCTTGAATCAATTCCAACTGAATTTCAAAATCATCTTTTTTAAAAATAAGTTTTTAATTTTAATTGTAATTTTAATGAAAGTTTATTAAAAAGTTAGATTTTCATTCATTGATTGTCGAACATTTTACCCCCTCTCCTTTCCTTCCCCCTCCCACAATTCACTTTTTTTTAATATTCATTCATTGTTGCACAATTACCTTCTCCCCCTTTTTTGCAAGGTACCACTTATTTTCAGCTGTTGTCATATATATATATATAATGCTTATTCATATATTTCTTTTAAACAGTTCTTTTCTTCATCTATTTCAACACAATGTTCATTATCTATCCACTCTTATCCTTTTTTACTCCCAATCCCCCATGCCAGACAGGCTTTATAGCAGTGGTGATATACAGTATTTGTCCTTTTGTGACTGAGATATTTCACACAGCATAATATCTTCCATAGACACCTATGTTGTGTAATGTTTTATGAGTTACTTGTTTTTCAGTGCTGCATAGTATTCCATTGTATGAATATACCATAGTTTTTCTATCCATTCTTGTGTTGATGGGCACTTGGGTTACTTCCATCTCTTTGCTATTGTATAACACTGAAATAAACATGGGTGTGCATATATCTGTCTGGATGGCAGTTATAATTTCTTTAGGGTATATTCCCAGTAGTGGAAATGCTAGATCAAATGGAATTTCTATTCCCAACTTTTTAAGAAAATGCCACACTGCTTCTATAGTGGTTGCATCATTTTATATTCCCATCAGCAGTGAATAAGGGTTCCAATCTCTGCAGACCTTGCCAACATTTATTGTTTGCCGCTCTGTTGAACTTTGGTGTTGTTGCTAGGGTAGTATCCACTTTCTTAATGGGTCCCATTGTTTCTTCCATCATTTGCACCTTCTTCTGTGGTTATTCAAATAACTCTACATTAACGTATTTCTTCTGGTTCTCTGAAGTATTCATGGAGTCTGCAGTAAGTTCTGCTTTTTTAGAAGGTTGTTTTGGTTTTTCATTATGTTTGATGCTACCTGCTGCCTTCTTGACATTATTTAAATCTTTTCTTAATAGGGCCATTATAAGTGTGTAATATTCCAGGGGAGGGTGATGTTCTGTGAAGGACCTCTGTATTGGTACACCTGAAGCAGGGTGAGTGTTGTTCTCTGGAAAACCATAGCAAGTCCACTCCTGTTCCCCTTTGGCTTAAGAAACCCCAAACCTTCTTTGCATGTTGCAATCAGCCATCACTCTCCTTTTGAGCTTCTGGTAAATTTGAACTTCCAGAAAGGTACCACCTTTGAGTTAACAGCACAACTCTTTATGGACTATGGCTGGACTCTAGAAAAGAAAATGATCTCCTTAAAAAGATATCTGTGTTACAGCAACCCTAGGTAATTAGTACAACCTTCAAGAAATGGTTTTACCATGTATAGTAGAATCTGTCCCTTCTCTGGCTACTACATACTTTATTTTAGGCTTCCTTATAACACTGATCTTTATCTGCTTATTATTATTTATTCTCAGTTTAACTTTAACTTCACTGGTTCTTTAATTTCTACCTTTGAGGTAATAGAGAGAATAGTCCTCTTCAGAATCTTGATTAGCCCTTGGGCAGTATCGTTTACATAGTAAGCTCATATATACATTTTTTGAACTATGTTCATTAGTTGCTACCAAGTCAACAATGACTCATAGCCATCCCACAAAGAGCAGGTCAGAACCTGGCCCATTCCTGCCCCATTCTCCCAATCTGTAACATGCTCTAACCCATTTATATTGTATGGGCTTATACTTAAAATGCACAAGGTATTATAATTACAAATCACACACTTTATTGGGAGCTGTGAAGTCCAAAGCCATTTCTAATTTTGCATTAAATCCATCCTAAAGGTAAGGCACTAAAGACAATTGAGAAGAAAATGTGGGGTCAAGATTGGTGGACGATTTATCAACAATCTGCGTTATGCGGGTGACACAACCCTGCTTGCTGAAACTGAAGAGGACCTGAAGCACCTGCTGCAGAGTGTCAAGGACTGCAGCCTACAATATG
>NW_006399818.1:12642684-12644865 GCF_000299155.1 Elephantulus edwardii
GAGACAGTGCGATTGGCACAGGACAGAGCGGAGTTTAGGGCTGTTGTACATAGTGTCGCTATGAGTCACAAGCGACTTGATGGCACATAACAACAACAACTCAACAACAATAATCAAGGAATCATTTATATACAAACAATTGCACCCAGCAACTAAGTACAGCCAGTGGTCCAACAAGCATGCTTACCATACTGGTTGCAAAATCTGTCAGGTGGTGCTGTAAAGAGTGGAGGTGGTCTGTTCTTTCTGTGCTCTGCTGGTTTAGGGTTTTGTTTTGGGTTGGGGGTTTTTTTGGTGATTTTTGTTTTTGCATCCAGAGAGAAAGGTTTTATGCCATTATTTGTACAGGGAGTAATTATAGCTCAAGCCTCTCAAAGCCACAGTTTCTTTCACCAATCAGAATTGAGATGTTTCTTCTGATAAACACCTGTGAGCAGACTATTGAATGATCCAGGAAGCTTTAAAAGAACATGGAAGGAGTGTACAGTTAGTATGACAAAAAGAATGGGCTGGCACAGAGAATTTCAAGTAACAATACACGATCAAGAAACAATGGGGTAAATGAGAAAGTACAGGCTGCTCTGAATGATTTGATAAAAAATAAAGCCCCATGATTTGATGGAATAACAATTGACATATTTCAATGAGCATATGCTGGTCTGGATGTTCTCACCAAGTTGTAGCAAGAAATCTGGAGGACAACTATCTGGAACACTCACTGGAAGAGATCTGTATTTATTCCCATTCCAAAAAAGAGTGACCCTACAGAGTGCAGAAATTATTGTACAATATCATTCATATCACAGACAATTAAAATTCTGCTGAAGATTATCCAGAAACAACTAGAACAGTACTTTGACCGAGAACTACAGAAATACAAGCTGGGTTTAGAAGATATTTAGGCACTACAGACATTCTCATCAATTTCAGATGGATCTTGGCAGAAAATAAAGAGTACCAGAGGGGTATCTCTCTGTGTTTCATTGATTATTCAAAGGCATTTGATCGTGTGGATCACAACATACTGTGGCTAACTTTGAGGAGAATGGGAATCCCAGAACCCTTGATTGTGTTTATTCAAAACCCATACACAGATCAGAAAGCAATCATTAGAATAGGGAAAGGAAATATTGCATGATTCAAAATCAGGAAAGGAGTGAATCAGAGATTCATCCTGTTTCTATACCTTTTTAATCTCTATGCAGAACAGATCATTAGGGAAACTGGGCTCATGAGGAGAAATGTGGCATCAGGATTGGAGGAAGATTCATCAGCCTCTGTTATGCAGACCACACAACTTTGCTTGCTGAAACTGAGGAGGAGCTGAAGTGCTTGCTGCAGAATATCAAGACTGTAATCTTCAATATAAATTGAAGCTCAACATAAAGAAGAGAATAATAGTGATCACTGGGCCAATTGGCAACACCATGATAGCTGGAGAAGAAATTGAGATTGTTAACGATTTCCGTTTTCTTGGTTCCAAAATCAACACTATTTGTATAGAGTCAGGTAAGCAGTCAAGAAATCAAAAGACAAATTGCACTGGGAAAATCTGCATCAGGATCCTCTCGAGAGTACAGAGAAGCAATGATGTCAGTCTAGAGATTAAGGTGTGCCTGATCCAGGCCATGGTCTTCTCAATTACTTGCTGTGCATCTGACAATCAATTAAGGATGACAGAAGAAGAATCGGTGCCTTTGAGTTGTGGTGCTAGAAAAGAATCTTGAACATACCATGGCCCACCAAGAAAACAAAGAGGTCCGTTTTGGAGAGGGAGAAACAAAATTTCTCCTTTGATGCTAGGATTTAGATGGTACTTTTCATATACTTTTGGCCCGTGGCCAGGAGGGACCAGTCCTTGGTGAAGGACATCATGCTCACATGGGTGGAGGGACAGCAAAGAAGAGGAAGACCCTGGATGAGATGCATTGATGCAATAACTGGAGTAATGAGGATAGGTAGTTTGAGTCAGTGAGACTGGCTCAGGATAGCGCAGGCTTTAGAGCTGTTGTATATAAGGTTGCTACCAGTTGGAGGGGACTCAACAGCACATAACAACAACAACAACATCGTGCAGAGTTGCTTTCAGAAAGGTGGCAAATCAAAATCATTTCCAGATTAGCGCAGCACATCAGCAGAGAACTGCCGGAAGTCCAGGCTGGGTTTAGAAGGGGTCGTGGT
>NW_006399818.1:12645998-12647550 GCF_000299155.1 Elephantulus edwardii
GGCTGTTGTGCATAGGGTCGCTATGAGTCGGAAACAACTCAACGGCACATAACAACAACAACAACCCTCCAAATTGGTGGTGTTCAACTCAATATTAACACATGGGACTACTAACTTAATTTTTAACATTTCTGATCAACATATTAATATTTTAGGCCTGGTATGGCATTTTTAATGAACATTCATCTCTGGGTTTGACATGGCTCACCCTGAGGGCATTCAGAAAATTATCCTCTTTTCTTTTTTTTCTTTTCTTGTTTTGTACCTTCAAATTGAATTTTGGATATTGCTCCTCCTTCTCCAGCAGAGCATCTCCTAGATTCAAACTGCGTGCCTTCAGGATTGCAGTGCAGCAGAAATTCTCCTCTAAGCCATATCTTATCTGACACATGCTTCCTGGCTTCTGAAATGCTAAACCTTTAGCTTTCTAAGCTTCATTTTGTATCCCCATCAGTATGCTCTCAACACTGACCTGTTGTTTCTTAACAATTTCTTACATTCTAAACTTTAGTTTTATAAGCTCCATTCTAGATTTTATAATATTCTTCTTATAGCAGCTCATTTACGTAATAATATCTAACATACTAAACCTAAGCTTCATTCTGTATTTCTAACAATATACTAAATATCATAACACTACATTCCTACATTCTTACCTGGCTTCACAGTCAATATACCTAATCCCTTCTAGCCAAATATAATACAACAAATTTGGATTCCTTTCTTAACCTTCAGTAGACTAACTTAAGCTTTTAGCTTTACTGACTCCATTTTATATTTCTAGAAATGTGCTCTTAACACTATTGTTGCAATTACAGTGGTGACTGATCTACTTAAAGTTCTTCCTCTCTATTGCTAACCCTCTACTTTCCCCAGCATGACTTCTATCCAAGAACCAGCCACTACTGAAAGCATGCAAAAAATATGTGAGATAGAGTTTCAACATTCTTGACTCTAAGGAGCACTCTCATTTTACTATCTCCAACACAGACATGTTTGTTCTTTTTTGCAGTCCATGAGATATTCAGCATTTTTCTCCAAGACCACACAATTCAAAGGCATCAATTCTTCTTCTGCAATCCTTACTTATTGTCAAACTTTCAGATGCATCGAAGTATTGAAAATGCCATGGCTTGGACCAGGTGCCCTTTAGTCCAATATCCTTGCTTTTTATCATGTTATAAAGATGTTATTGTCAGCAGATATTTCCAATGCAACAACACATCATTGGATTTCTTCATTTCTGCAACCATGTGGATCTGAGTAAAATGAAATCATTGGAAGCAATCAATCTTTTCTCCATCTCTCATGAAGTTGCCTGTTGATTTAGTGTGAAGGTTTTTTTCAGTTAGTGCTTTAAATCTTCTTCACTATTTGCAAACAAGCTTGCGCTATCTGTGTAAAACAGGGTATTTGGAAGAAAATATTGGGATAACTAACAGACACGTGAAGAAATACTCAAAATCACTGGCAATAAGGGAGGTGCAAATCAAAAACACAATGAGATACCATTTCACCTCAGTGGCAGTGGCAAAGTTTAATAGGACAGCGA
>NW_006399818.1:12649725-12652232 GCF_000299155.1 Elephantulus edwardii
TTCTGGATTTCAGTATTTATTTAGAATCAGATAAAATAATTCCTAAAATCATTTTAATTTTATTTTTATTGTGATTTTAATGAAAGTTTACAGTATTGTCAGATTTTTATTTATTCATTGTTGCACATTTTCCTCCCCACTGAAAATATTTTATGTATTATATCCATACCAGGGAGCTTAGGTGTACCAAGAATGCTCCGGGGAGTCAGATTATAAAGTTTCATCTCACACACTTCGGGCAAGTTGTTAGGAAGGGCTACTCCTTAGAAAAGGACATCATGCTTGGAAAGTTAGAAGGAAAATCAATGAAAGAAAGGAGGATCATTAATGAGATGGATTGAAACAATGTCTAAAACAATGGGCTAAAGTATGAGGATGCTGTTAGCGTGGTATTAATAAGTCCAGAATTATTCAGACATATTGTTGTTGTTATGTGCCGTCGAGTCACTTGCAACTCATAGTGATCCTACGTACAATAGACCTGAAACCTGCTCTACTATAGATAATAACCTTATTGTCGCTGATACACCTACTCTCATTACCCTAGTCACTCAATCAATCCTTATCATCAACAGTCTTCCTCTCTTGTGCTGTCCCCTCCACCCTCCCAAGCATGATGTCCCTCTCCAAGGACGGGTCCCTCCTTGCAAAATGCCCAAAGTATGTCAGATGAAGCCTCAGAATCCTTGCCTCCAAGGAGAAGCCTGGTTTCATTCTCTTTAGGACAAACCTGTTTGCTCCTGGCAATCCATGGTATATTCAATACTCAGTACCACAGCTCAAAGGCATCAATTCTCTTTCCATCATCCCTAGTCATTGTCCCTCTCTCTGACACATAGCCAGCAATTGTGAGGTCTATGGCCTGGATCTGGTGCACTTTAGTCTCCATGCTGATGTCATTGCTCTTCAATACTCTGGAGAGGTTGCTGACAACTGATTTTCCCAATGCAATTCATCTCCTAATTTTCTGGCTGCTGGTACCAAGACTGTTGATTGAGTATCCAAGCAAACTAAAGCCATTAACTATCTCAATCTTTTCACCATCATAATGCTGCCAATTGGCCCAGGAGTGAGGATATTTATTTTCTTGATGTTGAGTGTCAATCCATATTGAAGGCTGACAGTTGTACTTAACAACTTTAAATTAAAATCATACTGGCTGCATCATAAGAGACTGAAAGCAGCATGATATCGTCAGAATCACAGAAATCCTGATGGCTTGAGACTTAGGCCATCACATCAGGGGCTGGTCAGTGGGAGACGGGTGTTGAATGGTGTAAGCAAATGTAGGAAGGGATGTGGTGGAGTAGGGAAGGGTGGATTGAAACAAACAAACAAACAAACAAAAAAAACAATACCCAAACAACCAAATATGTAGTGGGGCAGGAAGCAACATTAAATATCGGTCATTTTTCTAACTGGTAAATGTCTTTCATTTGTTCTTTTCTGTAGAATACTTGTCTGTCAGATACTATTATATGTATTTAAAAATTGAGACAGACTAGGAAGAAGGATTGGCCATCCACTTCCGAACTGACAGGCCTTCAAAAACCCTATGCACAATAGAGCACACTTAGACTATCACTTGGACTAGCAGGCATGGCAATTGAAACTGAGATCTTAGAAATGGGAACAGAGAGAAGAAGGAACAGCTTATAAGGAGAGTAGTGATTGGAATGTGGAATGTGAGAAGCATGAATGTAGGAAAATTGGACATTGTTAAGAAAGAAATGGAATGCATAAATACTGGCATACTAGGTATTGGCAAAATGAGATGGCTTGGCATGGGACATTCTGAATCAGATGATCATATGATTTACTATGCCGGGAGTGAAAAAGTGAGAAAAAATGGGATTGGTTTCATAATTAAAAAGGTATTTCTAGATCTATCCTGAAATACAATGTAGTGAGTGACAGAATAGTATCCATATGCATGCAAGGAAGTCCAATGAATACCACTATCATTCAAATATATGAACCAACAATTAGAGCCAAAGAGGAGGAAATGGAAGATTTCCACTGACTTTTGCAGTCAGAAATTGACCAAATATGCAATCAAGATACATTGATAATAATGGACAACTGGAACGCAAAAGTTGGGAACAGGGAAGAAGGATCAGTAGCTGGAAAACACGGGCTCAGTGAGATAAATGTGGCTGGAGATAGAATGATAGAATTCTGCACATTCAATTATTTATTCATTGCAAAAACCCTTTTATAAGAAACATAAACACAAGCTATGCACATGGATTTCACCTGATGGTATGCATAGCAATCAAACTGATTACATTTGTAGAAAGACTCGCTGGAGAAGCTTCATATCAGCAGTGAAAACCAGGCCAGGTGCTGATTGTGGGACAGACCACCAACTATGCAAGTTCAAGCTGAAGTTGAGAAAAATTAAATCAAGTCCATGGGAACCAAAATTTGACCTTAAGTCTGTCCCACTCGGATTTCAAAACCATATCAGGAACAGGTTTGAGGCCTTGAGCACCAATGAGCGTAGA
>NW_006399818.1:12655197-12661446 GCF_000299155.1 Elephantulus edwardii
AAAAAAAAAAAAAAAAAAAACCTCAGGCAGTTTGTGAGTTTTATTTTAATATGGGCCCTGCATTCTTCATAGAATTAAGCTTCTTTTTTTAAAATTTATTTCTTAATTATAATGAAAGTTTATGGAGACTTAGGATTTCTAGTCATTCATTGTTGCACTTTTCTCCCTGCCCACCCCTTCCCCCAAGAGTTAAGCTTCTTGATTGATTTGCTCAGCCTACAGATTGTGTATTCATACAGGAAAGATGCAACCTTGATACACACCTTTCTTGTTTTTAAGACCAGGCAATGTCCTCTTGTTTTGTTCAGACACTGCTTCTTGGAGGACGTATAGATACCACATCAATTAAGTGTTCTGAGGCTCCCATTCTTCTCACTGTTATCTATAATTTGTTCTTATCCATACAGGCAGATGTCTTCGATTTTGAATATAGAAAACAAAAAGTAAACATCTTTCAGGAATCTGACATCAGCAGTCATCTCTCTCATTCTATTGCCTCTTCTGAGTTCAGTTTGAATTTTTGGCATTTCCCCATTAATAATTTGTTCCAGCAGATTTTTAAATAATCGTCAGTAAGATTTTACTTGCATGCAATATTAATGATACAATTTGATATTTCCACACCTTATTAGATAACCTTTTCCAGAAATGGGAATAAATATGGATCTCTTCCAGTCCACTGACCAGATAACCATCTTCTAAATTTACTGGAATAGACTAGCGAGCTTGTCTAAGGCTGTATCTTGTTGTTGAAACACCTCACTTAATTGGTATTCCATCAGTTCCTGAGGCTTTATTTTTCTGTCAATACCTTCACTGGAGCTTGAATTTCATTACCATTGAACCCCAAACGATCATATGCTACTTCTTTCCATCTTCTTTTGGTGCATGCTTTATAATTCAAGGTTTTCCCCATGGAATCCTTTGTTCTTCAGTATTTTCCACTTGGGAAATGTGGGTTAAATGTCTTGCGTTTTATTAAAATACTTAGATTTTACTTCCTATGCTGTCCTTTCAAAGCTTCTGTTTTCAATGAAATGCAGATCCGTAAAAAGCACAGGATAGCTGATAGGCATGGTGCCTTCTCCTACCTTGTCCTTTTCACCCCCACTCCCCAACCAGGTATCAGAGTAGTCACATTCCCCACCTCCATAACCTGGTGACTGGCAGTGTTCCTTAAAGCCATGCCCACATTCCCTTGTAATTGAACTGTAAATGCTAAGATATTTCTTTAGCCTTTGGACTGCTCAGAACCTGGCCTAAGGTCAGTCCCTGGACTAGTGGAGGTACCACTTCTAACTAGAGTTCTTCCCTTTCACTGGGCACCCTTGCCCAGAGCAATCATTTTTGAAGCAGCGCACCCTTTACAAATGGTGTCCTCTATACATTTTAGGTCAACTGTGACTGCCTTTTTACATTGTCCATCTCTGATGAGGTTTCCTGCCTGTATCCAACCCCTAGACTGGCAAAGACACCATTTCTATACAGGCAGACTAGCTTAGGCTTCTCTGAGGCCAGTGGAAACACACTTCTAAACTGGAAGAGGTGCTACACATGGCCTAAGCCACATCTTAGGGCCTCAATCACTGTTCAGAGAAGCAGAAACTCTGACTTCACTGAACGCTCCTAACTCCAGTCTCTTCTGGGTTGGCAGATACCCTGTCTGTGCCTAAACAGGTTGTGGTTGTCGTTGTGTGCTGTCGTGTCACCTGAGACTCATAGAAACCCTAGGTACAACATCCCTAAACCCTGCCCTATCCTGTGCCAATCTCACTGTCTCTGACACACCTACCCTCATTACCCCTGTCACTGAATCAATCCATGTCATAGAGGATCTTCCTCTCCTGTGCTGCCCCTCCACACTCCCAAGCATGATGTCCTTCTCCAAGGACTGGTCCCTCCTTGCAACATGTTCAAAGTGTGGCAGGTGAAGCTTCAGAATATTTGCCTCCAAGGAGAAACCTGGTTAAACCAGGACAGATCTGTTTGTTTTCTTAGCAGTCCATGGTATATTCAACACTCTTCTCCAACACCATAGTTCAAAGGCAACAATTCTCCTTCTATCCTCCCTAGTCATTGTCCAACTCTCTGACACATATCAAGTGATTGTAAAGACCATGGCCTGTATCAGGTGCACCTTAGTCTCCAGAGTGACACCATTGCTCTCCAGTATTTTGGAGAAATCTCCAACAGAAGACTTTTCCATCACAATACATCTTTTAATTTTCTGGCTGCTAGTGCCAAGAGTGTTAACTATGGAGCCAAGCAAACTAAAGCTGTTAACAATCTCAATCTCTTCACCATCCATCCTGATGCTGCCAATTGGTCCAGTGGTGAGAACCTTTGTCTTCTTGACATTGAACCTCAATCCATATTGGAGGCTGCAGTCCTTGACCCTCTGCAGCAAGCACTTCAGGTCCTCCTCAGTTTCAGCAATCAGGGTTGTGTCATCTGCATTACGCAGACTGTTGATAAATCTTCCACCAATCTTGACCCCACATTTCTCCTCATAGAGTCCAGCCTCCTGGATAATCTGTCCTGCATAAAGGTTGAAAGGGTATGGAGATAAGGACACATATGTCCTATCTTTTTTTTTTATATTTGTTTGCTTGCTTGTTTTATAGTTTGCTTTTATTAGTACAGCACTTGTCTGCCAGTTTGCCGTTCAGGGCTGTCTTGTGTGTTTCTGTGATGCTGGAAGTTATACCACTGGTATTTCAAAATACCACCAGGAATTACCTGTGGTGGACAGAGTTTTGTGCAACTCTCAGACTAAAACAGACTAAGACTCAAGACTAGCTCTCAACTTCTGAAAAAACAGGCCTTTGAAAACCTTCTGAATAACAGGAGAACATTATTGGATACAATACTAGAAGATAAGCGAAGATAATCCTTCCAGTTTAGAAGGCACTCAAAAACTGAGAAGATACAGCTATAAACATCCATTAGTAACTGAGACATGGAAAGTTGTGTTGGTGTTGTTATTGTTGTTATTGCCATTGAGTCACTTGGAACTCACAGCAATCCTGTGTACAATTGCTCTGAAGCCTGCTCTATCCTAAGGCTGTTTCACTGACACCTACACATCTACCCTCATTACCCCAGGTACTGTGTCAATTCATCTCATCTGGGATCTTCCTTGCCTCCACGGTCCCTCCACCATTCCAAGGATCAGTCCCTCCTGACCACACGCCCAAAGTATGTGAGACAGAGCTTCAAAATCCTTGCCTCCAAGGAGAAACTTGGTTTCACCCTCTCCAAGACAAACATGTTCTCTTAGTGGTCCATTGTATGTTCAATACTCTTTTCCAGCATCATAACTCAAAATCATAGATTTTTTTTTTCCTTCTATCATTTTTAGTCATTTTCTAGCTCTCTGATGCATTGCAAGTCATTTCAAAGACTGCAGTCTATCAGGTGCACCATAGTCTTTAGACTGACATCAGCACTTTGGAGACATTGAAACTATGAAGTTTCAAAATTTCTAGGAAATTTTGAAGTTTCTGGAAAGCAAAAGAGGAAATCTTAGACTTCAATAAGTTGAGATGGATTCTTATTGGTCATTTTTAATCAGACAATCATAAGATCTATTACACTAGGAATGAGAAATTAAAGAGGAATGGTGTCACAGTCCTGGTTCCAAAAGAACATTTTCAGTCTATCCTGAAGTACATGCTGTGAATGATAGGCTACTATACATACACATACAAATAAGTCCTGTTAATACCATCACTACAAAGACATGTGAAGAAATTCAGTATTTATATCAAATTTTATAGACTGAAATTGTTTGAGCACACAATACATTAATAATAGTTTGTTAATGGAATGCAAAAATTGAAAACAAAGAAATACTGAGAGAAAATATTACCTTGGTGATAAAAGTGAACCTGAAGATCAAATAATTGACTTTTGTACAATCAATTACTTATTTGTTGCAAATACATTTTTAAAGAAATATTAGCTGTAATGCCCCACATGGTCCACACCTGATAAACTTCCAGAAATCAGATATAATACATCAGATATAAAAGGTATCAATTGAGAAGTTCAATATGAACAGTCAAAACTAAGAGCTGACAATGGAATGTTATTGTTGTATATCATCAAGTCACAATGGACACAAAGCTGGCACTCCACTGGATTTTCAAAGGCAATAAACCACATAGGAGGAGACTGTTTATCTTTCTTTCATAGACCAAACAGCTGGTGGATTTGAAGTTTGTACTTTTGCATTGGCAGTGCAATTCCTTACCACTATGCCACCAGAAGATTTTCAAAGGCCTGTTATTTCAAAAGTGGATGGCCAATCCTTCTTTCTACTATGCCTTAATTTGGATGCTCAGATTTAAAATAATGCCTGACAGGCAAGCATTTTACCAAAAGAAGCGGATGAAAGACACTTCTCCCTTACAGAAACAACCAATGGATTCTGTGTTGCATCCACACTTGGCACATGTGTCTCATCGTATCTCTTTCCTTGCTTTACCAGCATTCCCTTGTACTGTGTCCAAAACCTCCCTTTCTCCAGCCAACCCTTGATATGATGGATCAGTCCTCAAATCATTTCTGCAATGCCTCACACCTCGTACTGCTGCTAGTCTCTCATGCTGCTGCCTGTCTCAAGTTTGTTGTTGTTATGTGCCATTGAGTCACCTGTGACTCATAGCAGCCCTATGTACAAAAACAGTTCTGAAGTCTGTCCCGTCCTGAGCCAGTCTCACTGTCTCTGATACATTCCCCCATTTCCCTAATTGCTGTATCAATCCATTTCACCTAGGGTCTTCCTCTTCTGTGCTACCCCTCCATCCTTCCAAGCATAATCTCTTTCTCCAAGAATCGGTCTTTCCTAGCCATATACCCAAAGTATGTGAGGCAGAGCTTCAAAATCCTAGTCTTCAGGGAGAAACTGGTTTCACCCTCTCCAAGACAAACCTATTTGTTTTCTTGGTGCTCCATGGTATGTCCAAGAATCTTCTCCAGTATCACAACTCAAAGACATCTTCTTCTGTCATCCTAAGTCATTAGCCAACTCTCTGATGCATAGCAAGAAGCTACAAAGATCAGACCATGGCCTGGATCAGGCACACCTTAGTCTCTAATCTAACATTGTTGATTCTCAGTACTCTGGAAAGGTCCTTGACAACAGAATTTCATACTACAACTTATCTTTTTGATATCCTGACTGCTGGTGCCAAAAATGTTTATTGTGGAACTGAGGAAGCTTAAAATTTTTTAAAACCTCAAACTCTTCCCCATCTATCATGGTGCGGTGCTGCCAATTGGCCCAGTGGTAAAAATTTTTATTTCCTGATGCTGAACTTCAACTCATATTGAAGACTACATTTTTCAACCTCTGCAGAAAGTGCTTCAGGTCCTTTTCAGTTTCAGCAAGCAAGGTTGTGTCATCTGTATGATGTAAGTTGTGAATGAGTCTTCCTCAAATCCTGAAGCCACACTCCTCCTCCCGAATGATCTGTTTTGCATCTAAATTGGAAAGGTATGGAGACGGATTACATGGTAGTTTTTGGGTTTTTAATGTCAACTTCTTTTTTTCCTTTTTCTTTTACAATGACTGTGTGTATGTATTCCTTCCATCTTTTTTTAATGCTTCTTGGATCATTTTGCCCTTAGCATCTCTCAGTATTTCAATTCAAAGCTTGAATTTGTTTTTCAATTCATTCAGCTTGACAAATGCTAAGTGAATTCTCCTCTTTTTATTCTCCAACTACAGTTTTTTTGTACATTCTGTTATAATACTTTTTCTTCTCAAGCTGCTTTCGGAAATCTTCTGTTCATCTTTCACTTTGGTATTTCTTCCCTTCCCCCCCCCCCTTAGATAAGTGCATAACATCTTATGTGCTTAGTTCTCGGCTCTAGATACTGCTCCAGACACTGGTTTGGTCTACACATGCCAGCTTTCACCTGAGTTAAAGATTCAAGGGAAGTTTGTGGAAATGTCTCAAAAGTGGAAGTGTTCTACATAATAACTCATTTACATTACTTTGAAGCTTAATAAGATATTGCCAATTTGTTGTTAATAAAATTAAAATTGTGTTAGTTGTTGTTGTTATTAAGTGCCGGTCGAGTCGCAGGCAACTCATAGCGACCCTATAAAGGAGAGTCCTTGACCCTTGGGTACCTTTCATCCTCTCTCCAGGTTCAAAGGGTTTCCGGAGGCAAGCTATTATGGAAGTGGTTGCCACTCCTCCTTCCAAGGTTGTTTTAATTGGGGAACTCCACCCCACT
>NW_006399818.1:12661861-12666919 GCF_000299155.1 Elephantulus edwardii
ACTCCTTCTTCCAAACTTGTTTTAATCAGGGAGCTCCACCCCACTCTCTGTCCTCATTAATGGCTAAAATTGTGTTAAGTAGGGATATTATACGGTTTCTGGGATTTTTTTTTTCTTTCCTCTCAACACATTTGAGTTTACACTTGAGCTGTTTACAATATGGCAACAAGCAGTCATATCTCTGGTGGGAGATTCCAACACTCTTCAACAGGTAGTCTCCGCCAGCAATCTTGGATCATTTTGCTGCCTCAGGACAAGTTTTCTCCTGCCCAAAATCTATTTTGAAGCAAGTTTAAGGACATCCCAAGTGACAAAACGAAAGGAAAATAAGTCCTTTTCAATATGTATTCTTAGATTTTTCTGGAGGAACTGTAAGGGTCACAGATAACGAAGAAAACCCAGAGATGAAGGTCCAGGGAAGGAGGAGGGAAACAGAACCAGGGTCAGAAACGGAAGCTGAAGGCTTGGGCAAACTCCCCCCACTCCCTACTCCATAGCTGTAAGTTTGGAGCTCAGAGGACCATGACCTTGGGGAAGAAGAGTGAATGCCATGACCTTGGAGAACATCAGTGACCGCCATTAGAGAACTGCCTCTCACCACAAATCTGAAAACGACACTAATAGGAAATGCGGAACAAAATATTAGGAAGAAGACCCCATAAATACTGGAACCCTGCTTCGATATGGACAGTCCTTCTCACTCAGAAAAAGGTGCCTGTTTTCTGACTTGTCGACAGTGTATTGGGCTTGGTTGATGGCATTTCTCTCTTCCTTTCTAATAAACGTGATACTATTCGGTTTTGCGAGTATCTGTCTATAACAGGCTTCTCAGTAGAAAAAGAGGATTTGTTTATTTTACCCAAGGCATTGGATTCTGGGCATCTTCTACACTGTTACTGGAACCTAACAGAACCACTTTTTATGGAGAAAAAACAAACAAACAAACAAACAACAAAGCAAAACAGTAAACAGGAAGATAGAAAGTCAGGAGGCTGTCCATAGCTGAGTCTTACGGACAGATGGCCAGCTGAACGTTATAATAAAGGGTCTGTTGTAATTTTGCCAATTCCATTGTACAATGTCAAGTAATCAGGGTAAGGAAACACAAGGTTTTGCTCTTAATAGACAATGAGGCAGCTATTCAACTTCTCTGTGCTTGCTTTCCTCAACAATGTGGTTTATTCTATATAGACTGCTTATCTCAATGTAGACCATTGAATATCTGAAAAAGAAATAGTTATCTGGAGTAATCTTATAATAATAAGTTAGATGATATAATTTAGAACTTAAAATTATTTTTCTCCTTTTTGCCCTTAAAATAAAACCAAACATCTTTACATGGATTTGAAGACCCTGCACAACCTAGCTGCTGCTTTCTTATCAACTTCATCTCACATCAACCCCCTACCCCTCAGTGGGAGAATTTCATATCTACAAACAGATTAACTTTCCTTTCATTGAAAGCATGTTCCCCCACTTCCAACAAAGCATTCAAATATACATTTCCCTTTTCCTGGGAAGCTCTTTTTCCTACTCTTTACTTGTCTAACTTTTATTTATACTAATTTTGAAGGCCACTTTCTCAGAAATGTCTTTGCTTGTCACAGACTCTTAGAATAAGTTTAAAATTGTTATCTTTTACTTGTTGTTGTTGTTATGTGCTATTGCGTTTCCTAAGATTCATAGCTACCCCATGTACAACAGCCCTAAACCCTGCCCTATTCTGTGCCAATCTCACTGTCTCTGACACACCTACCCCCCCCCCTTACCCCAGTCACTGAATCAATCAATCTCATCAAAGGTCTTCCTCTCTTGCACTGTCCCTCCACCCTCCCAAGCATGACATCCCTCTCCAAGGACTGGTCCCTCCCTGCAACATATCCAAAGTATGTCAGACGAAGTTTCAGTAATCCTTGCCTCCAAGGAACAGCCTGGCTTCAGCCTCTCCAGGACAAACCTGTTTCTTTTCTTAGCAGTCTGTAGTATATTCAATACTCTTCTCCAACACCACAGTTAAACAGCATCAATTCTCCTTCTTTTATCCCTAGTCATTGTCCAGCTTTCTGATGCATATCTAATGATTGCAAAGATCATGGCATGTATCAGGCACACCTTAGCTTCCAAACTGACATTATCACTCTTCAGGACTTTAGAGTAGTCTCTAACCACAGACTTTCCCATAGCAATACATCTTTTAATTTTCTGACCGCTGGTGCCAAGAATGTTGACTGTGGGGCTAAGCAAACTAAAACTGTGAACAACCTCAATCTCATCACCATCCATCATGATGCTGCCCATTGGCCCAGTGGTGAGAATCTTTGTCTTCTTGATATTGAGCCTCGATTCATATTGAAGACTACAGTCCCTGACCTTCCACAGCAAGTGCTTTAGGTCCTCCTCAGTTTCAGCAAGTAGGTTTGTGTCATCTGCATAACACAGACTGTTCATGAGTCTACCTCCAATCCTGATGCCACATTTCTCCTCATAGAACCCACCCTCCTGGATAATCTGTTTTGCATTGAGATTGATAATGATTGATAAAGACTGATACTGTATGCATCCTTGGCATACATCCTTCCCAATTTTGAACCATACAGTGTTTCCTTACTCTATTCTGACGACTGCCTTCTGGTCCAACTATAGGTTTTGCATTAGCACAATCAAGTGTTCTGGGATTCCCATTCTTCTCAGAGTCAGCCACAGTTTGTCATGATCCACACAGTCAAATACCTTTGCATAATCTATGAAACATAAATACACATTCTTCTGGTACTCCCTACTTTCACCTAAAATCCATCTAACATTACCTACAATATCCCTAGTACTACAACCCCATCTAAACCAGTCCTACACTTCTGGTAGTTCTCTATTGATGTGCTGTTCCAGTCATTTTTGGATAATTTACAGCAAATCTTGCTTGCATGTGATATTAATGATATTGTTTGAAATTTCCACACTCTGTGGGATCACCTTTCTTTGGAATGGGAATAAATATAGAGCTCTTCCAGTCAGTTGGCCAAGTGGTTGTTCTCCAGATTTCTTGGCACAACTTGGTGGCACAACATCTAGGGCAGCATCTGTTACTTGAAACACGTCAATTGGTATATCATCAATTCCTGGTGCCTTACTTTTAGCCAATTCTTTCAAAACAGCTTGAACTTCTTCCTTCATCACTACAGGTTCATACATTGTTTCATTAAATTCTTCTGTGTCTGCCAATTCCTTTTGGTATAATGAGTCTATATACTCTTTCCATCTTCTTTTAATACTTGCAGGATCATTTAATGTTCTGCCCAAAGCATCCTTAAGAATTGCAACTTGAGGCCTGAGTTTCTACTTCAGTTCCTTGAGCTTAAGAAATGCTGAGTGAGTTCAGCGCCTTTGATTTTCTGACTCCTGCTCTTTGCACATTTCATTATAATACTTTGTCTTGCCACACTGTCTTTTGAAATCTTTTATTTAGCTCCTTAATGTCTTGATTTCTTCCCTCTGCTTTGGCTTCTCCGCACTCTAGTGCAATATTCAGAGTCTCTTCTGACATCCATTTCGGTCTTTTCTTCCTCCTCTGTCTTTTGCACTCTTCCTGGATGATATTCTTGATATCTTCCCATAACTCATCTGGTCTTCGCTCATTAGTATTCAAGGCCTCAAACCTGCTCCTGAGAAGGTGCTGAAATTCAGGTGGGATAGATTCACGGTCATATTTTGGTTCCTATGGACTGGATTTCACTTTCCTTAGCTTCAGCTTAAATTTGCATATGAGTAATTGATGATCTGTTTAACAATCAGCACCCAGCCTAGTTTTCACAGCTGATATTGAGCTTCTCCAAAAATCCACTACACTTGACTCATGGGAGTCCTCCATCAGATTTCTGGGGCTGTAAATCTTCACTGACAAAGACAACTTCATCTTTCTCCGGTAGAAGACTAATGAGTTCAAAGTATGAGCCTTGGATTAGCACACCAATATGTAGACAGTAGGACAATATTGTAAAGCCTATATTAATCTACTATCTTTAACCATAAACACAGCCACAAATTTTCAAAGTTAGTAGAATAGTACTCGAGTCATTTAATTCCCCTCTCCATTTTGTTTAGTTAGTTCAATTAGAATTTTAAGCGAGATAGTCATCATACCTTTTCTTTAGACTCCTCGAAATTCTATGATTATATAATCTTCCACATTATCATATTCAACCAAAGAAACTTCAAATACTCTTGAAGTAGAGAATAAAGTCCTCTCTTCCTTGTTTTTCACTATGTCTTTAAAAATTTTAGTTAAAGCAGCTAAGTTTTCAGATTGAAGTCTTCAAAAGAAAATGCTCTGAAGGGGAGAAAAACATTAAGGCATTGCTCGACTTGTGACATAGGCATGCAATGTTGTTGGTTTTATGTGTCGTGGAGTTAGAACCTACTCATAGCTGACCCTCCGGTGAGTTTGAAGAGGCTGTAATTGCATGGGAGGACATTGTCCATCTTTCTCCTATGGAGCAGCTGGTGGAGTCTAACCATATACCATTGTGTTGATAGTGTAATTCTTTACCACATTAGGACACTGTTGTTGTTGTCGTCTACTGTAGCATAGAAAATGACCTATAGGTGACCCTCTAGTGGGTTTTCAGAGACAGTTAACCACACAGGAGGAGATTGCCCGTCCTTCTCCCACAGAGCAACTGGTGGCTTTGAACCACATGCTTTCAAGAGTGCAGCACAGCTTCTTGCCACTAGGCCACCAGAGCTCTCCATTAGAGTTCCCTTTGACCCATAGCTGACCTCTAGCATGTTTTCATAGGCAGTTAATTGCAAGAGAGGAGATTTCCCATCTTTCTGCTGTAGAACAGCTGGTAGATTCAAACTGTGTCCCTTTGGGATTACGGCACAACTTCTTGACACAGGCCACCTGTTAGATATCTCTATTTCTACTTCTGTCTCTATGTTATTTTTGTTGATATGACAAAAGGCTTGTAGGCCCTCTATGACTATAGATATTTATCAAAGTTCATATGTATCTCTCTCTCTTTGTCTATGTCTATGTCTATCTCTACCTCTACCATCTAT
>NW_006399818.1:12678029-12682652 GCF_000299155.1 Elephantulus edwardii
CGGAGGCAGTGCGGTTGGCGCAGGATAGAGCAAGGTTTAGGGCTGTTGTGCATAGGGTCGCTATGAGTCGAAAACGACTCGACTGCACATAACAACAACAACAACAAAACTATTGGTTGGGTTATAGCTGCCAGTCTTTCAGTTAGTAGCTGTGAACTCACGGAGACTCCTTATTCTTGTACTATTTTTTAACTATTGTCACCTGTTTGGAAGAGTAAGAATTTGGCAGTGGTGGAAACATATCTACTGTGAATTTTTTGTGTGAAAGGTGGTTCACTAATAAGATAGTACTAGACTTTTGTCCTAAGATTTATTTCTTCCTGTGTTATCATTGTTTTTATTAGGTGATGTCAGGTCAAATATGATTCATAGTGACTCTATAAACAAAACATCTGAATCCTCTTCTATCCTGTGCCATCCTCACACTTCCTGACACACAAGAGCCCATTGCATCAGTCACCATGTCAGTCCACCTGGTTGAGGGTCTTCCTCTCCTTCGCCGACCCTCCATCCTTCCCAACATCATGCCCCTCTCCAAGGAATAGCGCCTCCTAGCATCATGCCCAAAGTATGTGAGGCAAAGTCTCATCATTCCTGCCTCCAAAAAGCACTCCAGCTGCACCCTCTCCAAGATATATCTGTTTGTTCTTTTGGACAGTGATACGATGTTCAGTGTTCTTCTCCAACACCACTGCTCAAAGGTGCCAATTCTTTTTTTTTTTTTGTCATCTTTATTCATTGTTCAGCTCTCAGATGCATAACAAGTAATCAGAAAGACTATGCCCTGAATCAGATGTATCTTAGTCCTTAAACTGACATTATTACTCCTCAATAATTTGGAGAGATCCCTAACTGTAGATCTTCCCAGGAACATGTATCTTCTTATTTCCTGACTGCTGGTACCAAGGATATTAATTGTGGATCCAAGCTAAATGAAGCTGTTGATAGTTTCAATCTCCTTTCCATTCATCATGATGCTGCCTATCCGTTCAGTGGTAAGAATCTTTGTTTTCTTGACATTAAGATGCAATCCATACTGAAGGCTGCATTCCTTGATCTTCCACAACAAGTGCTTCAAGTCCTCGTCACTTTCGGTAAGCAAGGTTGTATCATCTGCTTGCTGTTGTTGTTAGGTGCCATCAAATAGACATATCTACTCTGCGAACAGTAGATCTGAACCTTGTCCTAACCTACACTATCCTCACAGTCCTACCCATGCTCAAGCCTATTCTAATAATCATTGTGTCAATCTATCTTCCTCTTGTTCACTGACGTTTTATCTTTCCCAGCCTGATGAGGCTCTCCAAAGAGTAATTCTTCCTGAAAACATGCCCAAAGTATATGAGATGAAATTTCACCATTCTTGTCTCCAAGGAGCATTCTAGTTGCACTTTTTTAAAAACAGATGTGTGTGTTTTTTGGCAATCCACTTTAGATTCAATACTTTTCCCCAAAACCACATTTTTAACATTGAAAATGTTTAATTTTCTTTTTTTTCATTATTACACATTCCCTCCGACCCTCCTCCTTTCCCATCCCTCTCCACAATGCACCCCTAGTCCCAGATTGTTGTCATACATATAATGCCTAATCATATATTCCTTTCCGACAGTTCTTCCTCTCATCTTGTCTAATGCAGTGTTCATTAGCTATTCACTCTTTCCTCATTCTCTCCTCAAAATCCTCCATGTCTATATTAACAGCAGTGTTATGCAGTATTTGTCATTTTGTGACTGAGATAGTCCACTCATCAGAATACCCTTTATAAAACCATAATTAAGATAGTATTGATACTTCTTCATTCTTCCTTATTCACTGCCAACATTCAGATGCATAGGAAGCAACTGAATATACCATTATTTGGATCAGGAGCACATTGGTCTTTAAAGTGACATGCTTGCTCTTAATTTTGGAGAAGTCTTTGAGAGCAGATTTGCCCAATGCCCCAAGTCTTTTGATTTCTTGGCTGCTATTACCATACTTGTTGTCTGTGGATCTAAGTAAAATAAAATTGTTAATAACTTTGATATTTTCTCCATCCATCATGATGTTGTCTATTGATTGATCTATTAGTGAGGAGTTTTGTTTTCCTCATGTTTATGTAATTCATATTAATTGTATTAATTTATATTATATTGTAGTGCTTCAATTCTCTCCACTTTAAGCAAGCAAGGTTGTGCAGTCTGTATAGTGCAGGTTGCTGATGAGTCTTCTTCCAATTCTGATGCCACATTCTTCCTCATACAGTCCAATTTCTTGAAAGATTTGTTCGGTATAAAATTGAATAGGTGTGAATAAAGGATACAACCCTGACTTCACTTTTCTGATTTTAAACTGTATGTTGTTCCTTTGTTTTATTTGGACAATAGATTCTTGGTCTAGAGTTTCTCACAAGCATAATTAAGAGTTCTGGGATTTCTATTATTCTCAATGTTAGTCATAAAATTTTATGATCTATACAATCAAATGCCTTTACATAATCAATAAAAGATAAATAAACAATTTTCTGCTATTCTCTGCTTTCAGCCAAGTTCTACAGCTTCTTTTGAAATCTGTTTGGATTTCTGGAAATTCCTTATTAATGTACTGTTCAAACAATTTTTCAATAATCTTCACCAAGATTTGACTTGTATGTGATGTTAGTGATATTTTTCCAATAATTTCCACAGTCTGTTGAATCATCTTTTTAAGGAATGAGAATGAATATATAGATGTCATCCAGTGAGTTGGCCAGGTATATACATATGACTAAAAAAATAGTAAAGAAAATTAATCTCAGAAATAATTTTGACCAAAATGTTTTGTTCCTTACTTTGTGTGGAATGAGTAGTGACCAGAGGATGTATCTATATTTATCCAAGAAGAATTGCTAGTAGTTTGGTGGTGGAGAGGAAGACCCTAGATGAGATAAATTGATAACATTATCTGGGGCAATGGGGTTTGGTGTGTCAGAGTCACTGAGACTGGTTCAAGACAGGGCAGGCTTCAGAGTTACCGTATATAGATAGGGTGGCTATGAGTTGAAGGTGACTTCATGGCACATAGCAACAACAATAATGGTCTGGTAGAATGGTCAGTTACTTAAAACAAACAAAGAAAAAAAACCCAGCAACAACAAAACACAAAATCACAAGATTGGAATAGTAATTACTGGGAAGTCTGAAGAAAAAAATATATGAATGGACTTCTCTGAGAAGACATTGCTCATGAAGAAAATTATGCTCCAAGTAAATATTCATCAATGTTGTTGTTGTCGTTGTTGTTGTTATGTGTCATAGAGTCATTTGCGACTCATAGCAACCCTATATACAAGAGCCCTAAACGTCAATCCAACCTCGTAGTCTCCAACACACTCATTCCCACCACCCCAATCACAGAATCGATGCATCTCATCGAGGGTCTTCCTCTCTTGTGCTGTCTCTCCATTCTCCCAAATATGATGTTCCTCTCTCTCCAAGGACCAGTCCCTCCTTGCAACATGCCCAAAGTATGTCAGACGAAGCTTCAGAATCCTTGACTCCGAGGAGCAATCCAGTTCCACCCTCTCCAGGACAAAACTGTTTGTTCTCCTTGCAGTCCATGGTATATTCAACACTCTTCTCCAGCACCACAGCTCAAAGGCATCAGTTCTCTTTCTATCATCCTTATTCACTGTCCAACGCTCTGATGCATAGCACGTAATTGCAAAGACTATCGCCCGGAGCAGGTGCACCTTAGTCTCCAACCTGATGTTGTTGCTCTTCAGTATTCTTGAGCAGTCCCTCACAGCTGACTCTCCCAAATATTCATCAATATTTATCCAAAAAGATACATATGCACAACCAGGGAAGGATAAAATTAAATCCTTGTGTACTTTAAAAACTTTTCCAAATAGGGTGAAAAGGAAACCTACAGACTAGGAAAAAACATTTGGCAACGACATTTCAGATAAGGTTTCCTAATGAAAGTTTACAGAATCCTCCAGTTCCTCTACAGGGAAAAGACTGATATAAACCAAGTACAAAAACGGCAAAAATCATGGAAAGACTTTTCACAGAGAAAGATATTCACAGAGGATGGCCAACAGACAGATAAGGAGATTCTAAAAATCACTTACAATAAGTGAGATGCAAAGCAAAACTACAATAAGATACTCTCTCATTCCAATAGTAATAGCAAAAGTTAACAGGGCAGCAAGCAATAAATGTTGGAGAAGATTTTGAGACATTGGAACTCTCACGCACTGCTGGTATGAGGGCAACATGTTACAACCACTCTGGAAGGCAGTTTGGTGTTTCCTCAAAAAGCTGAACATAGAAATCTCATATGACCCAGCTTATTGCACTGCTGGGAATATACTCCAAGGAAAAGATAATTGAGACACAAAAGAAGATTTGTCAACATATTTTTTATTAATATTAATTTTAGTGAAAGTTTACAGAGACTTTGGATTTCCATTCATTCATTGCTGCACTTTCCTCCCCAACCTTGATATCAGTCCCATTTTACAACAGTGGCACTATGCAATATTTGTTCTTTTGTAACTGAGATATTTCACTCAGTGCCTATGCTAATAGCAGTACTATTCCCAAAGGCAAGAAAATGGAAACAGTATGTTGTTGTTGTTATGTGCCGTCGAGTCGC
>NW_006399818.1:12682752-12689350 GCF_000299155.1 Elephantulus edwardii
TACAGGCCATGGACTTTGCCATTACTTGCTATGCATCAGAGAGCGGAACAATGACTAGGGAGGATAGAAGGAGAATTGATACCTTCGAGCTGTGGTGTTGGAGAAGAGTATTGAATATGCCATGGACTGCTAAATGAACAGGTTCATCCTGGAGAGGAGTAAACCAGGCTACTCCTTGGAGGTAAGGATTCTGAGGCTTCGTCTGACATATTTTGCATATGTTGCAAGGAGGGACCAGTCCTTGGAGAAGGACATCCTCCTTGGGAGAACGAAGGGACAGTACAGGAGAGGAAGACCCTCTATGAGGTGGATTGATTCAGTGACTGGAGTAATTGGGGTAGCTGTGTCAGAGACAGTGAGATTGTCACAGGATAGAGCAGAGTTTAGGGCTGTTGTATATAGGGGTGCTATGAGTCGCAGGTGACTCAACGGCACATAACAACAACAACATACTGTATCTGTATCATCTATATTATCTATACCTAGATATAGATGATATAGATATATACACACACATATATACATATTTGTATCTATCTACCTATGTGTATTTATCTATCTGTTTGCTCTTCTGTTGGATTTTGGAAGCCTTTAAAATGCAAAACCTATATGCAGCTTTGAAGAATGTCTAGTAATGAAGGAAATGTGAGCTGCAATTGATCATGGAGATACTGCAGATCTGCATTGGCTAACTTGCTTTTGTGTGTGGAGTTGTCATGAGTTGACATCTAATGACAGTGATAGGTTCCAGGCTTTGGACTTTGTGACATCAAGCAAGTTATTTAACTTCCCTGACCATAAGCTTCCTAATCTTTTAAGTGAAGACAGTACTAATACTTGCCTCAAAGGTGGTGACTTGGAGAGTAAATGAGTTCATTCATAAAAGTGGCTGGCAGCAAGGAAGCATGCAAAGTGATTTTCCTAATGTCAACTGACTAGCTAATGACAGAAAATAGAATGCTGAATTCCAATTTTGTTTTCTTTTGACAGCTATTATGAAAATTGAACAATGAATAAAGATGACTAAAGGAGAATTGATGACTTTGAATTATAGCGTTGGCAACAAATATAAAATATCTCATGGACTGACACAAGGACAAACAAATCTGTTTTGGAGGAAGTGTACGTACAATGCATCTTAGGGGTCAGAAGGTGAAACTTCATCTCACACACTTCGGGCATGTTATCAGGAGTTAGTCCTTGCGGGGGAGAAGAAAACCCCATCAAAATGGGAAGGGTGGAGGGTCAAAGGAGGAAAGGAAGACCCTCAGCAAGATGCACTGACACGGTGGCTGCCACTGGGGACTTGAGCCTACGCTAAGTGCTGAGGACGCTTGCAGCACAGGGCAAGGTTCAGGTCGGTCGTTCATTGTGTCGCTGTGAGTTTTAGTCAACTTGATAGCTCATTATGACAACAATTATTATGAACGCTGTCAAACTTGTTTATATTAATATATATTATTATATATATATTATACAATATATTAATACCTATTATTATATATTAATATATACGATTATATATATTGTATTAAAATCCCAGTGCTTTTGCACTAGAAACTAGATTCATAAACATTTTCTGTCCCCTAGGATTGTTGTCATATTTGCTGTCAAGTCATTTCTGACTCAGCACTCAAAAGAGTGCAGAATAGAACTGCTCCATCAGATGTCCAATGCTGTGACGATGTCGTGTTACTTATGAAACACTCCTGGGTAGGCATGTACCCACAACTTTTACAATAGTGGTATTGTTGTTGTTGTTAAATGCCATCGAGTGACTCATAGCATGGGGAACCCTATGAACAATAGATCTGAACCCTGTCCTATCCTGTGCCATCCTTAGCATCTCTTGTATACTTGAGCCCATTGCTTCAGCTACTGTGTCAGTCCACCTCATTGAGGGTCTTCCTTTCCTTCGCCGACCCTCTAGAGGCCTTTCCCAGCATGATGTAAAATATGGAGTAGTACAGTGTTTAATCATCTGCACTGTCCAAGGGTTATGATCATTAGGCCTGGAAGCCCATCTGTAAAATTTTCAGCATTTCTATTGGCCCTGTGACAAAGCTTGACATTTCAGCATGTGGTACAGTTATTTTAATTTTTTAATTCTTTTTAATAAACTGTAGAGAAGGAAAATAGCATGTTATATTGAACACCAACTATAATGTTTCTTTTTAGATGAAAAAGTCTAAATGAAATGACAAAAGTATATAAATAAAAAATCTCGAGGAATAACTGTAGATGGGTATGTTAAAATCCACAAATAAAACACATAGGTAACAAATGATTTATTTTCTTGAGAGGGAACATTATATAAAGACACAGATTTGACCTATCTACTCTTGTCAGAGTTACAAATTGACAGAAACTCTGTCTCCATTTCCTTTGACAGGACACAAGGTTAATTAGTGGCATTTTATTGTGGGCTGGGGGTGGGTTGGGAGTGGCTAGTCTTTCCTTGGTTTTTGCCTAGCCATGCCTGTCTGAGAAGCTTAACGGAGAATCATAGTGAAGCGAATAAGGATTAGAGACGAGCAGTGTTATGAGAAACAAGCACATAATTTGGAGAGGTCATCAGAAAATCATTTCCCAAGGAAGGACCTGGTCTTTGAAATCCTTTCTCACTCCTAGTCTAACAAAGCCCTAGTTCATTGAACCTCAAAGGACGATCTGAAGCAGCTGGTTTTGGCTTGCCAGCTTTGATGGCTGGGGTGTTTGAACTGCATGTAGGGGTCAAAATGGTCCGTTTCCGTTTTATTATGTGTGTTACTACTTGGGATTCCTCTCAAGGAAGGATGAGTTTCTTCCTGTGGGAAATTAATATCTCCCTGAAAGTAGCAAGGGGTCTGAGGCTAAATAAAATCACCTTTAAGGGAGCTCTAGTGTTCAAGTCCTTATACTCTTGCACTGCTAACCCGGAAGCTGTGCCTCTCTAATAGTTCGAATCCACCTTTGGCTTCATAGGAGAAAGACAGACAATCTGCCCTGGCTAGAAGTTGGCTCCAACTCTACAACAATGAGTTGAACTTCTAAGAATCTTGAATTGATGTTTTGTGAATGAATTTGTCTTATTCTTGCTATTGTTGTTGATTGCCACTGAGTTGAGCACGACTCATAGCAACCCTATGAACAAAAGACCTGAAGCCTTTCTATAACTATCGTCATTTCTCAAAATTCATAGAGTTTCCAGAGGCATGTTGTTTAGAAAAAGGATGCTTGGTAACATTTAGAAAAAGGAATTAATTTTTATGTCATTTCCTCCCCCCTTTTACTAATAGTTATTATTTATTTATGACTAAACTATATGCAAAATATTTCACCAGTTTTATCTTTACAGTCATCACAAGACACCTCTGAGTTCGATGTTATAGGAAGTCCCATTTTCTATATGAGAAAACAAAAGAATTGAGACATTAAGGGACATGTTTGGTTTGCTATCTATGTTGTTTTAGTTCCAAAATTGTCACTTGCAGTCACTAGAATCTCCTTTGGACAGAAAAGATATTCAGACTCTGTCCCTCCCACCAAAGGATTGCACATATCCAAATGATAGTCTAAATGAGGGAGAACTATCCCTGTGAGCAACGGCTCAAACGGGGATCCAAGTCTGTAAGCTGTAGCACCTGCAAACTGAGATGTCAAGTAATTTTGCATCTTGTCATGGATTCTTTGTAACTTGTCTGCACAGGTGGATGTGTTCCAAATTCTGGAATTGAGGTCAGTAAGAGAACAATGAGATGGACACTAAACACTCAAACTGCTAGATGTGAAGTGACACCCACCCCTTATTAGGACCCAGAGACTCATTTACTCATCTCAGTTAGCTACATGCGTGCTAACAAAAGTGCTCAGGGACCTGGTTTCATTTGGAGAGCCTTAGGGCTGTTATCTGCCTAGGTTTTGCTTCTCTGCTAAATGTGATACCTATTCATGGGCAAATTTCTGTTGAATAAGCAAACTATGTTTTAAGGCATCCATCCAACCTAAGAACAGTCAATCTATTCAGAATTTGATTTCTTGGCAGTGGGGACCTCTAGGATAATTGCTATTAAGATATAGTCTGTTTCACAATGTCAAGTATATTCCCATGAAAAGAAATTGTAGTGTTGGTCGTATTGAATATCTTTTTCACGAGGAGTTTTTCTGGTCTTGACTGAAAGGGCTCAGTGGCAAGATACACACACACACACACACACACACACACACACACACACACACAGGAAAAACCACGGGGTATAGGACAGGGAGGGTGGCATAGCAGGGCTAAAAGACTGGTCCCCAGATCTCTACAGTCACTATACCAAAGAGATTGGTCACTATTTAACATTGGTCAGTTATACACTTACCAAAATGACACATAGTGCTCTGGCCAGAGATGGAAGATGAGAAAATTGTCTGAATGTGTGTGTGTTTGATGTGTGAGATGAATCATAAAGTCCAGCTACCTTGAGTTCATGTGATAAAATTTTATGCCCCTTTCAGTAATCACATCACATGAATATGAAAGCTGGACAATAAAAAAGGAAAACCAAAGAAGAACAGATTAATTATGTCCTAGTTACCTAATGCTGTTATGACAAGCTACAGTCTTCAATATGGATTACATCTCCACTTCAAGAAAACAAAAATCCTCATTACTAGACCAATAGAGAGCATCAGGATAGACGGACAAAATATGGAAGCTGCAAATGCCTTTGTTTTGCTTAGATCCACAACACCCAGGGTACTAGCAGTCAAGAAATCAAAAGATATATTGCATTGGGGAAAATATGCTATCAAGGACCTCTCCAAAATGCTAAGAAGCAAGGATATCAATTTGAAGAGTAAGGTGAGCCTGAGCTGAGCCATAGTATTTTGAACAGGTTCCTTTTTATCAGAAAGTTGGATCATTAATAAGGATGACAGAAGAATTGATGCCTTTGGCGAAGAATATTGAATATCCTGTGAACAGTCAAAAGAAAACACAAATCTCCCTTGGAGCAAGTGTATTCAAATGTATTCAGTGCTGCTTAGATGGAAGGAGGTGAAAGCTTGTCTTGCATAAATTGAGCATGAAATTATGAGAGATCGGTCCTTGGAAAAAGACATCATGCTGGGAAAGGAGGCAGGGTCAGAGGAAAAGAGAGAATGATTCTCAATAAGATGAATTGGCATAGTGACTGCAACAATGGGTACAACCAAGTCACAGATGGTAAAAATGGTGCAATATAGCACACCGTTCAAAGATTTTGATCATAACTTCACTATGAGTTGCAGTTAACTAGAGGACACCCAAACAAACAAACAAACAAACAAAGCCTTCAAAATGTCTAATAGATATATCCCGAGGGGATAGCTTTAACAAATATAAATTTCTTCTTTTACAGTTTAGAACTATGACTTGGGGAGTCACTATTCAAATCATACAACATTACAATTATAACATTGGCAAAGAATATTGACTATATCATGGGCTTCCAGGAGAACAAATTAATCTGTCTTGGGAGAAGTAGAGCGAGAATATTTCTTGCAAACAAAAATGGCAGGACTTGATCTTGCTTATTTCGGATACATCATTGTTGTTGTTAGGTACCAAGGGTAATGATTGTGGATCCCCGTAAGAAGAAATTGTTGACAATTTTAATCCTTTCTCCACCTATCATGATGTTGCCTATTGGCCCACTGGTGAGGATTTTTGTTTTCTTGGTATGGGATATGTCATTAGGAGGAGACAGTTATTGAAAAAAAGAGACTCTTGATAAAGGAGAGGGTCATCAAAAGAGTGAGACCCTTCTTCAGTGATCATTGGCCGTAATCATGAACTTGAACATAGGAACAATTGTGAGGATGACACAGGACAAGGTAACAAATTTACTCAATTTGCATAGGCTGTTGTTGTGAGTCAGTGATGACTGGAAGATACCTAACAAGTGTTTCCTCTTTCTTTTTTCTCTTAATGCCTTAACTTTTAAGTATTTCAAGACCAGAACTTGCTACATTAAAAAAAAGATAAGGGAGCTCTGGTGGCCTAGTGGCAAGGAGCTACACTGCAATCCCAGAGGTACATGGTTCAAATCCCATTCTTCTCAGAGTCAGCCACAGTTTGTTATGATCCACACAGTCAAACACCTTTGCATAGTCAATGAAACACAGATAGACATTCCTCTGGTATTGTCTGCTTTTCTGACAGAATAGAACTGCCTCACAGAGTTTCCTAGGTCATAATTCTTATGGAAGCATATCACAAAATATTTCTTCCCTAAACTTAAGAGACACTAGTCAAAAGAAAAAAAAAGTCAGCAGTTGACATGTTTGGAATCACAGAAGCCAAGAAAGCTTAAGAAACAAGCTGTCAGATCATGGGTTGGGCAATGGAAGATATTTTCTGAAGGGACTTGGCAGATGTGAAGGGTTATCCTGGTGGAGGGTAGAGCTGGAAAGTAAGTGGGTCAAGGCTCTGGGCTAGGGGTGGGGTCAACACTGTAACTAATGCTTAACTCCACAATAAGGGATTTATCTTTCACTGCTTCACAAATTGCTTGTCTGTCAGATACTCCTCTAAATCTGAACATTCAGATTAAGACAGACTAGGAAGAAGGATTGGCCACTTCTGAAATAG
>NW_006399818.1:12697200-12705156 GCF_000299155.1 Elephantulus edwardii
ACCATTGCTCTTCAGCACTTTGGAGAGGTCCCTAACAGCAGACTTTCCTGTGGCAATGCGCCTTTAACAATCAAATGAACTGAGAAGTTATTGTACTATGCATCACTAAGGAACACCAACATTCTTCTTTTTTAAAAAAATTTTTTTTCAACCTTCTTCTAAGTAGTATAGCATAGGACTGTCCATTTGCTAAACAGAGATAACTCATGGTTGCTAAACACCGTGACACTGATGTGTCAAATGCAGTAATGGTTGCCCATGGTGGACAGTGTTTGGTGGAGCTTCCCAATTAAAACAAGCTTGGAAGCAAGAGTGACATCCACTTCCAAAATGGCTCACTTCTGGAAAATCTATGAAATTAGAGAAACAACAAAAGTTATACAAATGTTCAGGTCTTTCATTTATAGAGTCACTATAAGTTGTCTATGACTTGAAGGCATTTAACAACAACAACAACAACTGTATAACATGGGAGAATCTAGAGAACATTATGCTAAGTGAAATAACTCAGTCTCATGGAGACAAAAACTACATAAGACCATTTTTGTAAAAATATTAGAGTAATTAGTAAAATGTAATAAAAGTAAAAGAAAAGGAAGGGGAAGGGAGAAGATGGGGAAGAAATTACTATAATAGCAGAGTATGGTGAAGAGAAAGTGGAGAAGTTAAGAAAGATCCAATGGGGACCTGAAAACATAAAGTAATAGTAGCTGTAGATCAATGGTGATTAATTTTATAAAACACAATGTGCATGAGTGATAGTTTGAAACACAATGTGAATGAAGGAATGTGTGAAATGCAATGTGCATGAATGATACTTGATACATACAAATTTCATATGTATTGCACAATATATGCGAATTAATATAAAATAATAGTAAAGTGGGGAGAAAAAAAATTCCAAAACCCAAAAAAGTACTTAATAAGCAAGTGGACCAAATGATGAATTATGTGCATGTCAGTGAGATTTCTTCTTTAGCTCCTTTGTTTATTCTCTGGCTTCCTCATTGGCATCCAGTGCTTCTTCAGTGGACTCATGAATAAAATGATTATTTACATGTTTTTGTTGTTATGTAGCATCGAGTTGGAACTGACCATCCAGATGGTTTTCAGGGGCAATAAATGACACAGAAGACTGTCCATCTTTCTCCTGCAGAGCAGCTGGTGGATTCAAACCTTTCCATTGACAGCACAATTAGATATCTCCTCTTGGAAACTGACCTAGCTCAGTAAATTTGTCCCTGACATGGCACAATTCTTAAAGAACCAATGATCTCCCTGACTTAGCATGTTGACCATATCTTTGTTCAAATAGACACATCAGGTAGATACAGATTTCCCTTCTATTTCCACAAGGCTTTTGCCGATACAATGGGCTAAACATAGTGTGGAAACTGAGGGTGGAAACTATAGAACAATATCATTGATTTCACATGCAAGCAAGATTCTTCTGAAGAGTATCCAAAAACGACTGCAACAGCACATCAACGGAGAACTTCCAGAATTCCAGGCTGCGTTTAGAAGGGGTCGTCGTACTAGGGATATTGTAGCTAATGTTAGATGGATCTTGCTTGAATGCAGAGAGTACCAGAGGAATGTCTATCTGTGCTTCATTGATTATGCAAAGGTGTTAGACTGTGTGGATCATAACAAACTGTGGCTTACTTAGAGAAGAATGGGAACACCAGAAAACTTGATCATGCTAATGCGAAACCTATACTTGGACCAAGAGGCAGTCATCAGAACAGAGCAAGGAAACTCTGCATGGTTCAAAATTGGGCAGAGCGTATCCCAGGGATGTGTCCTGTCTCCATACCTATTCAACCTGTATGCAGAACAGATCATCCAGGATGCTGGGCTCTATGAGGAGAAATGTGGGGTCAAGATTGGTGGAAGATCTATCAACAATCTGTGTTATGCAGATGACACAACCCTGCTTCCTGAAACTGAGGAGGATCTGTGAAGCGCTTGCTGCAGAGGTTCAAGGACTGCAGCCTCCAATATGGATTGAGGCTCAATGTTAAGAAGGAAAAGATTCCCACCACTGGGCTAATTGGCAGCATCAGGATGGATGGTGAAGAGATTGAGATTGTTCACAACTTTAGTTTTCTTGGCTCTACAGTCAACACTCTTGGCACCAGTAGCCAGGAAATTAAAAGGTCTATTGCCATGGGAAAGTCTGCTGTTAGGGACCTCTCCAAAGTACTAAAGAGCAATGGTGTCTCTCTGGAGACTAAGGTGCATCTGATACAGGCTATAGTCTTTGCAATCACTTGTTATGCATCAGAGAGTTGGACAATGACCAAGGAAGATAGAAGGATAACTGATGCCTTTGAGCTCTGGTGCTGGAGAAGAGTATTGAGAGTACAATGGATTGCTAGGAAAACAAACAGATTCACCCTGGAAAGGGTTAAACCGGGTGGCTCCTTGGGGCAAGGATTCTGAGGCTCCGTCTAACAAAATTTGGACATGTTGTAAGGAGAGACCAGTCCTTCAAGAGGGACATCATTCTTGGGAGGGTGGAGAACCTCTAGGAGGTGGATTGATTCAGTAACTGGGGTAATCAAGATGGGTGTGTCGAAGACAGTGAGATTGGCACAAGACAGAGCAGAATTTAGGGCTGTTGTACATAGGGTTGCTGTGAGTCTCAGGCGACTCAACAGCACACAACAGCAATGGGCTAAACGTATCCAGCAGATACTGAATGGGAGATAGGCAATCTCCTCCTGCATGATTTACAGCCTCTGAAACCTTATCCACGCAAATACCTATTGTTGTTGTTGTTGTTTGATGCGTCGAGTCATAGACAACTATGTCTAATCAATAAATGGGCTTATTTTCTCTTTCTTGATCTTTTTATGTATTTAACTGTGTATGATAATCACTTTGTTCTTCTATTCCCTTTTCCCACTTTTATTTTACTTAGTTGGTTAGCTGTTGTTGTTGTTAGGTGTCATAGAGTCGAGTACAACTTATAGCCACCAGATGATCAAGGAATCTGAACTTTGTCCTATCCTATGCCATCCTCATCATTTCTGGCACACTTTTGTCCATTGCTGCAGTCACTGTGTCAATTCATTTTATCTAGAGTCTTTTCTTTCTCTGAGCCTCTGCTTTCCAAGTGTGGTGTTCCCCTCCCAGGAATAACCTCTCCTAACAACATGTCCAAAGTATGTGAGATGAAGTATATCATCTAAGGAATATTATGGCTGCACTTTTTCTGAGACATATCTGTTTGTTCTTTTTGGCAGTACATGGGTTATTCAGCACTCTCTTCCAACACCACAGCCAAAAAGTGTCAATTCTTCTGTCATCTTTATTCACTGTACAGCTGTCAGAAGCACAGGAAGTGATTGGAAAGACCATATCCTGAATCAAGCGTACTTTAGTCTTCAAATTGACATCATTGCTCCTTAGTAATTTGAAGAGATCCTTGACAGCAGACTTATCCTATGAGATACATCTCCTGATCTCCTGACTGCTGATACCAAGGGTGTTGACTATGGATCTGAGTAAGAGGAAATTGTTGGCATCTTCAATCTTTTCTCCATCTAAAATGATGTTGTCAACACAGTGGTGAAGATCTTTTTCTTCTTGATATTGAGATGCAATCCATACTGAAGGCTATTGTCTTTGATCTTCTGTAGCAAGTGTTTCAGGTCCACCTCACTATCAGCAAGCAAGGCTGTGTTATCTGCATACCACAGGTTGTTGAAGAATATCACTCAATGCAAATCTAAGTTTATTCCAGGATTCTAAAACCATATTACCAGCAAAAAACAATTCCATAATTAGCAAAAGTCCCAGTTCCATAGCACAAATAGAAATCATTCAACAAGGTTTGCCTCACAGCAGTTATAAGTCAGCTTCTCCTTCAGTCATCTGTCAATCAAAACCTTTAGTTGTGGCCAGCACAATTGCAAGCAGCTTCAGATTACACCTTGACACAGTGTATCTACAGAAATGCCACATTCTGTCTAAAATCTTTCTACTAATTTTTCTAATCACCAGAGTCTTACTCTACAGGGTGCAGAGCATTCTCTCTCTTATACTAGTCCCACAGCTGTTGATGATTTGCAAAACTATGCATCCACACTTAAGGTAGTTGGAGACCAGCAAGTACTAATGTAATAACTAGAAAAGCCAACTTTTATATTAACTACATACATTTTTATTTACATAAACACAAGACAAGTGAAAATATCTTAATTTGGATTAGGTTCATCCTAGTGTTCAAATTGACCTCCTTCATCTTTAGTAGTTTGAAAGCACCCTTACTCTATCATTCTTTAAAAGAGTCCTTTGCAGCAGGTTTGCAAAAACATCATTTGATTTTTCTTGACTGCTGCTTCCACAGGCATTGATTGTGTATCCAATTAAAATGAAATCTTTGATAGCTTCAATTTTTCTCCTCTTTGCATGATCTATATTTGGCTAAATGTGAACATTATGTTTTCATTATGTTGAAGTGCAATGCATATGGAAGGCTATTGTCTTTTCTTTTCTTCAGTGACTGTTTCAAGTCCTCTTTCTGAAAGTAAAGATGTGTCATCTTCATAGATTGTTGATGAATTTTCCTTCAATCTTGATGTCACATTCTTCTTTATAGAGTCCAACTTCTACTATGTGTTCAGCACACAGATTTAATAAGTATGGTCAAAGGATACAACCCTGAGGGATACTCTTCCTGATTTTAAACCAAGCAGTGTCCACTTAAAATCCAAAATATATTTATTTCACCATCCTCAAATACCTTAGCATATTGCACCATCAACACAAGTCCAAAATATGCATATTTCATCAACTGAAAATCCCCAAATTTCATAATTGAAATATGGGAGTTTATGAATCTGTATATGGTTCATTTTGAAGCAAAATTCATGTATTGAGAAACCAGAAAGCAAATTATCTGCTCCCAAGATACAACAGTGATACAGACATAGTCTCACAGTTGGAGACATTCCAATCCAAATGGAAAGAATAAAGAAGTCATCATTCCCCAAACCAAATCAGTCACCATCAAATTGATTCTACATCATGATAACCCATGTGACAAAGAGTAGAGCTACACTCCTTAAGGTTCCCAAGAATGTGAACTTTTAGAATTATAGCCTCACCTTTGTTAATACAGCGTCTCTTTGTGGCCTTAAACCAACAACCTTTCAGTTAATAGGCTATTGTTTAGCCATTTGCATTATCAGGAGATTCAGACAAGTCAAATTCCATTAGGTTTTATGTTGTTGTTTATATGTGCCATCCTACCTCACTGACCTCAACCCACCATTGAGCCATTTGCTATTATCAATCCATCTTATACAGAATCTTCTTCTCCTTAATTATCTCTCCACCCTTCATTGTATGATGTCCTTCTCTAAGGACTAGTTCCTGCTGGTCACATGTCCAAAGTATGTGAGATGGAGCTTCAAATTCCTTGCCTCCAAGGAGGAACTTGGTTTCACCCTCTCCAAAATAGAACTGTTTGTTCTCTTGCCAGTCCATGAATGTTTAGTACTCTTCACCAGCACCACAACTCAAAGGCATCAATTCTTCTTCTGTCATCCTTACCCATTATTCAGATCTCTGATGCATAGCAAGTAATTGCAAACACTATGGCCTGGATCAGGCACACTTTAGTCTCTAGAGAAAAATCCTTTGTGGATCAATGTGATGCTGTCTGAACTCATGATTTCTCTCTCTCTCTCTGTGTGTGTATGTGTGTGTGTGTGTGTGTGTGTGTCCTTCATCCTGTTCCCTGGACCCTGGCAGGATGAAGCTCTGGAACTATGGATCTACTGGAGCAGGATTCTATACCCATGTTATACTGCATGCTACTCCATACTACTTCCTTTTTGAGGAATTTTGGAAGTTTGGATCCCTATTCACTTTGTCCTGTATCTGTATCTTTCAACCCAAGCTAGCAGTGTTTCTGTCAGTATGTTGTTATTGTTGAGTGTCACTGAGTCAAGCACGATTCATGGCGACCTTAAGAACAAAAGTCCTAAACCCTGTTCTGTAACTATTGTTGTTTCTGTAAGTTCAAAGAGTTGCCAGAGGCATGTTGTTTATGAAGTGGATAACACTTCTGCTTCCAATTCACTCTTAATCTGGGAGCTCCACCAAACACTGTCCACCATGGGTAATCATTATGGCATTTGACACACCAGTGGCACAGTGTTCAACATCACAGCAACCCCAAGTTACATCAGTACAGCAAATTGACAGACAAGTGTTGTGCCACTTAGAAGAATGATCATCCCAAACATAATTAACATCAGGGCGGAGGGCCACAGGTCAGAGGATCCAACTGGCTTTTAAATACAAAGGCCCTCCACCAGGTCCTGTTGACTCTAAACAAGAGGATTCCAGCCACCCCACAGCTCATTATTAGCCAAATCTAGCAAATCAAATCAGCTCACACACAATTGTGAACAAAATAAAAAACAACCAAAATACTGCCTCTGAAAACCCACTGGAAAATCAGTTACAGTTCAGTTCTGTTTCTTCGGTATATAACAACAACTTACTACCTTAGTTTTTTCTTTACAAAAGATACTTCTTCCTTGATTGGTCCTATGACTACTTCTTTGTTTTAATCAGTATCAGGTATCATCATATTGCACCTGGCTATTAAGATCTGCTCTGAAAAGGGGTGGAATTTGGGGTTTCAACTACAACATAAGAGTCTATAATTCATAAAAATTTAGTGAATTCTCCTATATCACATAACCTATATCAAAGAGTAAATTTTCAGATAGTTCTTGCATAATCTTGTTCCCATTTCTAAGTTTATCTGACATAGTTGAGTGGATCTGTAAGTCATCTCTCTCATTTCCTTAGCAAAAGATTTTCTAGCTATAATTTGGACCTCTTTACAGTTCATGCTTTCTCAAAAGTTAATTTCCTAATTTTACCTTCTTTTGTAATCTGAAAAAGCCACAAACTTCTCAAATCAAGTCCAAGTTCATTTTTGTTAAATGTCTCTTCAATTTAGGTTTCTACTTGCCTTTTATTATAAGCATCAAGGATAAACAAGGTCCACTTTTAATGCTTTGCTTGGAAATTTTAGCTAAATACTCAAGTTGTGTCTTATAAATTCTACTTTTTGAAAAGCATAAAACTCTATTTAGCCAAGTTTTCTGCCACTATATACAAAATTGTCTTTTCTCTAGTTTTCAATAACATGTTTCTCATTTCTTTCTGATGCCTGGGTGAGAATTCCTTTAGTGTTTATTTTTCTATCAACATTCTTCTTACAATTGCGTATGTATTCTCCAGAAGAATAGAGACTTTCTTTATCATATTTCTTACTTTCTACCCTTATTACCAACAGTTTGTTCTCCTCAACTCAATCAAAGCTTCTTCTAATATGCTTCTCAAAATTATTACAGCCTCTATCTATTAGCCAATTTCAAAGACACTTCCACATTTTGAAGTATCTTTTACAACAGTATCCCATTTCCTGGTACCAAGTATGTATTTGTTTGTCATGGCTACCATAACAAATTACCACATATTTAATGGCTTAAAACAACAGAAAGTATCCTCACATTGCTAGAAGTCAAGGATCCAGAATTAAAGTATTTAGAGGGTGCAGTCCTTCTGTAGGCTCCAAGGGAAAGTTTGTTTTTACTTTCTTCTAGCTTTTGATACTCTGGCATTCCTTGACTCATGGCCACATCACTCTAATTTTTGCTTCTGTGCCTCCTACTTTATCTCGTCTGTAGGTCTCTTATAAGGTCCCTCATTTAGGAAGCAGAAGTGGCATCCACTTCCTAAACAGTTTCCTCCAGAAACTCTAGGAACTTTGAGGGGCTTTTGTTCATAGGATTACTATGAGTTATGCTTGACTCAAAGACAGTCAACAACATTGTTAGTCAAATTTGTGTCTTCTAGGTTGCAACACCCCCATGATACATCTTGAAGGATATGTACATGTACAGCCAAGCACAATCAATA
>NW_006399818.1:12705595-12707265 GCF_000299155.1 Elephantulus edwardii
CAACCAGGCAATTCAAGTAATTTCTTCATCCCAAGATCTCAAATACATTTACAGCATTTTTTTTTCCCCGAGTAAAGCAACATTCAAAGATTCTGGTGACAATAACATAACCATATATTTGGGGGGGGGGGAAGTAAAGGTTGCTGTTGTGTACCATAGAGTTGAGGCCGACCCACAGTTGACCCTCTGGTGGATTTTCAGAGGCAGTCAATCACATAGGGGGAGATTACCTGGTGAATTCATGTGCCTTCCTGGTTGCACAGCAGCTTTTTTCCAATAGGCCACCAGTGCTCCTCATCATTAGACCCACTATAGTTACGAATGACAATGACAGTGACATTCTTTTTTTTTTTAAATCACCTCAGGTATTCTGACTCAATATTTCAAGTTATGAACTTGTTATTATTGTTAGGTGCTGATGAGTTGAGTACAATACAAAGCAACTCTATGAGCACTCTGGCTGCACTTTCTCCAAGACATATCTGTTGGCTGTCTTGGTTTTAATTCTTCAGTTGGGCAATGGACATGCATTTAGAAAATTCAGATTAATGTATTTATCCTTGGATGTTAGGTTTCCAACATCACCATTTTCTAGCTTAATTACCCTGAATAAGTTGCCCAACTTGTCTTATCCTCAGTTTCACTTAAAAGGTTGAGATAAAATCATTACATGGTTCAAATTCTCTTGTGATGAGTAAGTAAACTAATTTATGTGAAATGTTTAGAACAATGTCTGGCACACAGTCAGTACTCAGTAAGAGTTTTCTATAGTTATAACCATCATTCTTGTTACTCTGTGATGTGTGTGTTGATTTCTCTGCCTAACTTCTATTTCATTGTTATTTGAGAGTTTTGACCGTTCACTTTTTAAGTCAGTGGGGTCACCATAAGCTGCCTGTGTAGATTCATAAATAAGTTAGTCTTTCCAAATTGACATACTGGGACCTCAGGTGGCTCCCTTCCACACCTCTCCCCAAAGACTGGGTTGTTGTGTGGTTTGTTTGTTTGCTTGTTTATTTTCTCTTGCCTGGAAACAGCTGGCTATAAGCTGACATTGTAGTTTCTAAGGGACCCAAAGCTTTAAGTCATGATTTAGTGATCTAATGTCAGACTGTGTCATGTAACTTCCCAAGTAGATCCTTTCTTGGCTGCATTGTCCTCAGTCCTGACTCCACATACCAGCCACTGACCCCTGAACTCCGTTTCACTCACTTGATTCAAGCAAAATATTTTCTAAGAGGTCCCAGTCACTATGTGATAGCCCCTGCAATGCAAGCATTAGGGAATTAGTCTAGTGCAGTATATATTTCTAAGTTTTACAAAGTGGATGTGTTGGTTTTCATTTTCCTTTAAAAATTATGGACACAGTTACCCAAATTCTTCTTGTTGTTGTTGTCATGTGCCATCGAGTCACTTGCGACTCATAGCGACCCTATGTACAAGAGCTCTAAATGCTGTTCTATCCTGTAAAACCTAGCCATCTCAAACACATTCATTCCCATCACTCCAGTCACAGAATCGATCCATCTCACCAAAGGTCTTCATCTCCTTCGCCTCCCCTCCACTCTGCCAAACATGATGTCCCTTTCCAAGGACCAGTCCCTCCTTGCAACATGCCCAAAATATGTCAGACGAAGCTTCAGAATCCGTGACTCCAGGGAACACTCTGG
>NW_006399818.1:12715520-12721927 GCF_000299155.1 Elephantulus edwardii
ATGTTATTGTTGTTATGTGCCATTGAATCACTTGAGATGTATAGCCATGGTATGCACAGCAGCACTGAACCCTTCCCTGTTCTAAGCCAGTCTCACTAATTCTGACACACCAACCCCTGTTGCCCCAGTTACTGTATCAATTTATCTCATCTGGGGTTTCCTTCTCCTACGCTGTCCTTCAATCCTCCATTCCGAGCATGAGGTCCTTCTCCAAGGACCTATCTCCCCTGGCTACGTGCCCAAAGTGAGTGAGGCAGAGCTTCAAAATTCTAGACTCCGAGAAGAGACTTGGTTTCACCCTCTCCAAGACTATTTGTTTTCTTGGCAGTCCATGGTATGTTCAAGACTCTTCTCCAGAACCACAACTTTAAGGCATCTACTTTTCTTCTGTCATCCTTAGTCATTGTCCAACTCTCTTAAGCATAACAAGTAACATAAGAAATAATTGAGAAGACCATGGCCTGGATAAGGCGCACCTTTGTATCTAGACTGACACCGTTACTCTGGAGTGGTTCATGACAGCAGATTTTCCCAGTGCAATTCATCTTTTGATTTCCTTACTGCTGGTGTTAAGAGTGTTGATTGTGAATCTGAGCAAGCTGTAATTGCTAACAACTTCAATATCTTCTCCATCTATTATGGTGCTGCCAGTTGGCCCAGTGGTGTGAATCTTGGTGTTCTTGATGTTCATTTTTTTTCTTTGTGAAAAAGTTCTTTCATTGTTATACACCCCCCCCCACACCCCCACCACAGACTAGTTTACTATGCAGCTCTTACTCTGGACTCTTGTCCTGCTAATAATACCTAATCATATATTCCTTTTATACAGTCTCTCCCTCATCTGTTTCAATGCTGTGTGCATTATTTATCCCCTCTTTTCTTACCATAATATTTTCAATTGCTTCTCATACATCTGAAAGTTAGGTAATGAATAAAGATGACGGAAAATAATAGACGTCCTTGAATTGTGAGGTGTTAAAGAATACTGAATATTTAATTAACTGTCAAGAGAAAAATAGAGTCTGTTTTGGAGGAAATGCTACACGATTGCTCCTTAGATGCAAGATTGGTAAAATAGTATCTCACATACTTAGAGCATGTTGTCAGAAGATGCTCATTCTTGGAGAAAGACATCATGTTGGGAAAGGTGGAGATCAGAGCAAAAGAAAATGGATTGACTCAGTGACTGTAACAATGGGTTTGAGTATGATGGAGATCGTGAAGATGACAAAAAACATATATATATGACTCATAGTGACCCTATGAACGAAAGAACTGAACCCTATTCTAACCCGTGCCATCCTCATACTTCCTGACATACTAAAGCCCATTGCTGCAGTCACCATGTCAACCCACCTGATGGAAGATCTTCCTCTATTCCGCTGACCCTCCACCCTTCCCAGCATCGTGGTCCTTTTCAAGTAATAGCCCCTTCTAGCAATATGCCCAAAGTATGTGTGGCGAAGCCTCATTATTCTTGCCTCCAGAGAAAACTCTGGCTGTACTCTCTTCAAGAAATATCTGTTTGTTCTCTTGGCTGTCGATGGAATCATGGATTGTTCAATGGTCTTCTCCAACACCACAGTTCAAAGGCTGTGTGTGTGTGTGTGTGTGTGTGTGTGTTGTTGTTGTTATGTGCTGTTGAGTCACCTCAACTCATAGCGACCCTACGTACAACATCCCTAAACCCTGCTCTGTCCTGTGCCAATCGAACTGTTGCAGACACACCCACCCTGATTACCCCAATCACTGAATCAATCCACCTCATAGAGGGTCTTCCCCTCCTGTGCTGCCCCTCTATCCTCTCAAGCATGACACCCCTCTCCAAGGACTGGTCCCTCCTTGCAACATGTTCAAAGTATGTCAGACGAAGCTTCAGATTTCTTGCCTCCAAGGAGCAGCCTAGTTTAACCCTCTCCAGTACAAACCTGTTCTTTTTCTTAGCAGTCAATGATATATTCAATACTCTTCTCCAGCACCACAGCTCACAGGCATCAATTCTCCTTCTATCCTCCTGAATATACTTCCAAAGGCATTAGGTTTGAAGCCACACACAAAGTTCCATGGGAGAAGGAGGGACAATCTCTTCCCATGCTATTAACTGTCTCTGAAAACGCACTAGAAGGTCAGCTACGGGACAATTCCGACTCTTCAGTATACACAACCACACACACACACACACACACACACACACACACACACACACATCCCAGTGCTATTTTATGAGTCAATAGACAGAGTATAAATTAGATGAAAATTTAAGTGAGGTTTTTTTCTTAGCTGAGGAGAGTAATTCTGCAAAAGCAGTCTAATATAGTTATCCTGAAGTGCAAAAGCCTTGCTGTTGTCAGTCCCTAGTCTACTTAGTCTGAAATCTCTATTTCTTTTGACTATTTCCCTGCCTCTCCAACTAGGTCAGGCTTCCCTGGGGCCTTCATGATAAGTTATTATCAGTGAAAATTTCTGGCAGTTAAGGTCTTGATCTCCTCCCTACCCAAACACATTTAGATTCCTCATGCAAATTTTCTATACCCTCTGGGGGAAGGAGGCATCTAATTATCTTCCATTTTACTGAACACGTAGCTTCATCTATATTTTCCAAAATTATCTTCAATAGTCTGTATTACCTTTTAACCAGAAATAGAGTTAACATTATTAAAATTATTGAGGAAGGGGTCTTAATAGCATGTTTTAAAAGTTACAATAATGTTAAATAACTAAAAAAATCCATCTTTATTTCAACCATTACAGCTGTAGTTAATTTTCAATAAATTTAACCTATAGGGAGCTAGGGAAGTAGACCACAAAACATCCCACATCATAATTGAAATTATTCTAGTCTCATAATATAGGAAATTCATGTTAATTTATTTATTTAAAGATTACATTCCACATTTAGGAAATCTAATTAACCATTTTCTAGATATGATCTGAAATTCTAGTAAGAATCACACCATATTAATTGCTTGCAGAAAAATGGCCAAAGGGTTAACTGAGTAAGTAATAATGGAATTGCTTTCTCATCTTACTCCTTCAAATGCTGGCATGGATTGAGATGCTGTCTTGGTCTCTCACTCTCTTACTCTGAGTTTATAACCATCTAAAGCCATTACAAATGTTGCATTTGCTGAACCACCAACTCTCATTTAGATTAAATCTCTCCAGGTTAGCAAACCTGGAAATTACTTGAGAACAGGAAGCATGTTTTTGTTACACTCTCTACCTCTCTTTCTCCCTTTCTCACTGCCTTAGGGAAGTCTGCTGTCAGGAACATCTCCAGAGTATTGAGAAGCAGCGGTGTCAGTCTAGACACTAAGATGCACCTGATCCAGGCCATGGTCTTCATCAGAGAGTTGGGCAGTGACCAAAGATGACAGAAGAAGAATTGATGCCTTTGACTTGTGGCGCTGGAGAAGAGTATTGTACATACCATGGACTATCAAGAGAACGAACAAGTCTGTCCTGGACAGGGTGAAACAAAGCTCTTCCTTGGAGGCAAGGATTTTGAGACTCTGTCACACATACTTTGGGCATGCAGCTAAGAGGGGCCAGTCTTTGGAGAAAGATATCATGGTTGGAAAGGTGGAGGGACAGAACAGGAAAGGAAGACCCTGGATGAGATGGATTGACACAATAATAGGGGTAATGAGAGCAGGTGTGTCAGGGACAGTGAGATCAGCTCAAAATAGAGTAGGGTTTAGAGCTATTGTACATAGGGGTCTTAAAGTTGCACATAACAAGAACCACCTATTGTTAGGCCCCTATGGTATGCTCTCCTGTACAAAGAAAAAAATAGAAACAAAGGCCTGGTGATATACTTTCAAAACTCGGCCTCCGAAAACCCTAAATTGCAAAAATCTGAGGAGTTTGGAACCTGACTAGACAGCATTTCATGCCATTGTGTGGGTTCAGCTCACAACAATACCCTGTTAAACTCGCATTGTTCAGACTTTATTGGAAAGGATCTCTAATACATTAATGATCTTGATCTCTCATTCTGTCCCAGCTTTTTGTCTTCTAAACCAATTGGGTTTAGTCAGAGGTGTGAGTCTCTTCTCAGAGGGGGAGACTGGCCACCTGGCAGGGTCAAACTGAGTTTACTGCAGGTCAGATAGGAGAAGGTGAAGGTGGCCACAGACTGTTGGCAGCAGATGCTATCAGCAGAGGAGCTTAATGTGTTTTGGCTGTTTGCCTCTGGGAGCTTACAGCCAGATGATTAAACTAGTTTATGTAAAGGAACCTGCAGTTTTGTGAGGAGGAAAAAAAATAGTTCAGAGTGTATTGAAATCTACTGGCTAAACAGACTACATGGTCCAGATTTGTAAGTAATAAAGGCATTCACTGCAAGTAAAGTTTGACTCCTTTGGGCTCTCCAATGATTCAGAACCTGAGTAAGGAAGAGAGTAGTAATAATGATGTCATTTCTTAAAATGAGAAAATATTTTTAAAAGTAATTTCTGTCTTGGCTGCTAAGCTGTAGCAAGACTTATGAAAGCAGAGGTCCTTAATCAATTAGTTTCACTCCTGTTTTCACAACTTCTATAATATTATTCATTATACAGCTCTCAGCAGCATAGCAAGTGATTGAAAAGACCATGGCCTCCATCAGGCACACCTTAGTCCTCAAACAAATGTCATTGCTACTCAATACCTTGGAGAGGTCTGAGACTACAGACTTTCCCAGTGTAATGTGTCTCCTGATCTCCTGATGGCTGATACCAAGGGTGTTGATTGTGGATGCAAGCAAGATGAAATAATTGACAGTTTCAGTCCTTTCTCCATCTATTATGATGAATAAGGATGACAGAAGTGAAGGGACAACAGCAGAAACCCCATTTTTTTATAAACCCCCATTAATGCTAGAGGCAGAAGTGGGCCATACAAATTCTTAGTTTAGGGCAAACACGAGTGACCCGGGTAAAGCCTGGTCTGTCCTTGAAAAGTAAGAAATTAGCTAGTGTCTACGTGACACAAAAGAAGTAAAGGCGGGCAAAGTAGCCAGTCCATCAAAAGTCAACCCACCAACCATGATCGCAATCCCCCTGCCCTAACAGGGGCACTCAAAAGAGCTATAAAAGCAAGTGGGAGGGAAAACTCGGGGCTTTTCTTCCTTCACCACCTTCCCGAGGAAGGAGAAAAGTCTCCACATGTGGAAAATAATATAATAAACGCACTTGAAATTTCAGACGTGTTTTTGGATTTCTTTGAGGGGCATTTCGTGGGCAGAACAAGAAGAATCGGTGCCATTGAACTATGATGTCGGAGAAGATTACTGAATATTCCATGAACTGCCACAAGAACAAACATATCTCTTGGAGAAGATGCAGCCAGTGCACCCATTGAAGGCCAAGATGTTAAAGCTGTGTCTTGTCTACTTTGAACATGTTGCTGGGAGATGTTATTCTTCCAAGAGCGACATCATGCTTAGAAAGGTGGAGGAATGATGAAAGAGGAAAACCCTCAACCAGATGTATTGACACCGCAACTGCAGCAAGGGGCTCGACTGTGTCAGAGATCGTGACGTTGGTACAGGACAGGACAGGGTTCAGATCTGTTGTCCATAGGGTCGCTATGAGTCATACTAACTCAACCACACCTAACAACAACATCATAGTGCCTAGGAGTCCCACGTGGAGCATATGTCATGCTTGACTACTTTCTGAAATTGTCTATTTGAACCCACACAGAAGAGCTTTAGAAAACAGGCATGAAGATCTGCTTTGACTAAGTTACAGAACTGAAAACCCTAGTAGTGATATGGTGGTATTAATAAGTTCAGAATTATTCAAGCATATGGTATAGGAGAGGAAGACCCTGGATGAATGAGATAGATTGATACAGTAACTAGGAAAATTGGTGTAGATGTGTTGGAATAAGTAAGACTGGCTCAGGACAGGGCGGGCTTCAGAGATGCTGTACATGGGGTCACTATGAGTTGCGGGCAACATGATGGCACATAACAACAACAACAACATGGCATAGTTGTAAAACTTAACATCCTCGTTTTCCAGCCTGTAAAACTGGTCTGTCTAACTAATATTTGTTTAGTCTTCAGATCCTATTGTAACTTTTCTGTAGCCAGGCAGAGTATCTTAAATTGTCTGTTTGCCAGGAAAGGAAATGCATTTTACATAGAATTAGCATTTGTCTTTTCTCAGTCATCTGTAAGCTGTACCCCAAGTTGTGTGTTAACTAGAAACTGTAAGAATTCTAAAGTCCTGTTTTTCTCAGTCGTATGTGAACTGTATCTTAAGCTGCCTGTTTACGAGGAAGGGAAATGCGTCTTTTGGGAATTAGCATTTACTTTTAACTTGTTAGTCAAATTTGTGTCTTCTAGGTTGCAACACCCCCATGATACATCTTCAAGGATATGAACATGTATGGCCAAGCACAATCAATAAGAGTGC
>NW_006399818.1:12722027-12727669 GCF_000299155.1 Elephantulus edwardii
CATACAGATTGAAAAGGTATGGAGACAGAATACATCCCTGATGATCCCCCTTCTTGATTTGGACCATGTAGTGTCTCCTTGCTCTGTTCTGACAACTGCCTCTTGTAAAATTTCCTAGACTGAAAGAACCTAAACAAGAAAACAATAACAAATTAAAGATATAAATTCATACTATATATGTTTTAGAATTTATTTTAGGCAATAGTATATTTCCTATTTTCAATAAAATATCTCTAATAACAAGACCAGGGTTTTCCTGTAGGTTCGGCCTGCCTGTAGACAACATAAACCATATCCACGAGCACTGTACCTGACGAAAGCCTTGTCAGTGTCTGTTAAGTGGATATAAGAGTGATTCCAAGAGAGCTATTTTCCATTATGGCTAAAGAATATCCCTGTGAGTTGGAACTGAGTCAAGAAAGTTCAATGGGGCTGGGGCTATAAATTAATGGGATGGTAGAAAAGACAGTGGTAATTGAATATAAACTGGAAAGACAGAGATGAAGGACCAAACTGTTGTGTTCTTTGTTTACAATGCTGTGTAATTGTATTCTTCCTCTAAAAACGAGATGTAAAGGCCACAGACTCAACTTCAGCAAGCAGGGTCAAGTACCCTTTTTGGTACACGTGGCCCTTGGACATGCTGTACTGGGTTTACCTCTTCATGAGTTGCTTCTAGTAGTTTCTTTTCCATATCCATGAGTAGTGGAAATTAAGAAGCATACTTAACTTGATGGTATGCATAGGAATCAGATGGATTACATCTATGTAAAGAGTCACTGGAAAAGCTCAATATCAGCTGTGAAAACTAGGCCAAGTGCTAATTCTGGAACAAACTACACACTACTCATGTGTAAAGTCAAGCTAAAGCTAAAGAAAATGAAATTAAATCCTCAGAAACTAAAGTTTGACCTTAAATCTATCCCACTTGAATTTCAGAACATTCTCAGGAATAGATTTGAGACCTTGAACACTTAAAAACAGAGACCAGAAGAGCTGTGGGAGGATATCAAGAATATCGTCCATAAAGAATGCAAAAGGTAGAGGAGGAATAAAAAAGCAAGACAGACGTCAGACAAGACTCTGAAGATCATACTAGAATGCCAAGAAGCCAAAGCAAAGGGAAGACATTAGGAAGGTGAACAAAAGATTTCAAAGGACAGCACAGGAAGACAAAGTACAGTATTATAATGAAACATACAAAGAACTGGATTCAGAAAATCAAAAGGGCCAGACTTGCTCTGCATTTCTTAAGCTGTAGAAACTGAGGAACAAATTCATGACTCAAGTTGCAATACTTAAGAATGCTTTGGGCAGAATATTAAATGATCCAGGAAGCATTCAAAGAAAGTGGAAGGAGTATACAAAGTCATTGTACCAAAAGGAATTTGTGGACACACAAGTATCTCATGACACAATGCATGAACAAGAGTCTGTGGTGATGAAAGAATACATTTAAGCTGCTCTGAAAGAATTGGTAAAAAACAAGGCTCCAGGAAATAATGGCATACCAATTGACATATTTTAACAAACAGAATCTGCCCTGGATGTGCTCACCAAGTTGTGCTAAGAAATATAGAGGACAACCACCTGGCCAACTGATGGGAAGACATCCATATTTATTTCCATTCCAAAGAAAGGTGGCCTGACAGAGTGTGGAAATTATCAAACAATATCCTAATATAACAGGCAAGCAAGATTCTGCTGAAAATGATCCAAAAATTACTGGACCAGCACATCAACAGAGAACTGCCAGATGTGCAGGCTGGGTTTAGAAGAGGCTGTGGTTCTAAGAATATTATCGCTAAGGTGAGATGGAGGTTCACTGAAACCAGAGAGTACTATCTGTGTTTCATTGAATATGTAAAGGCATTTGACATTGTGGTTCACAACAAATTCTGTCCCCCTCTGAGAAGAATGGGAATCCCAGAACATTGATTGTGCTCATATGAAACTCATATTTGGACCAGGAGGCAGTCATAAGAAGAGAGCAAGGAAACACTGCATGGTTCAAAGTCAGGAAGAGTGGATGCCAGGTATGTGTCCTGTCTCCATACCTTTTCAATCTGTGTGGAGCAGACCATCCAGGAGGCAGGGGTCTATGAGGAGAAATACGGCATCAAGATTAGAATAAAACTCACCAACAACCTGAATTATGCAGATGACACAACCTTGTTTGCTGAAACTGAAGAAGACTGCAGACTTAAATATGGATTGAAGTACAACATCAAGATTCTTAGCATTAGGTCAATTGTCAGCATCATGATAGATGGTGAAGAGATTGAGATTGTTAAATGCTTCAGTTTGAAGGGAGCTCTGGTGGCCTAGCGGCAAGAAGCTGCACTGCAATCCCAGAGGTGCACGGTTCAAATCCACCAGATGCTCTGCTGGAGAAGGAGGGGCAATCTCTTCCTGTACCAGTCAGATCCGATTTGACAGTACACACAAAAAATAATAAAATAAAATTTAAAAAAAAGAAAAAAGTCTCTTAAAAAAAGCTTCTGTTTGTTTGGCTCCACAATCATCACTCTTGTTACCAGCTGCCAGGAAATCAAAAGATTAATTGCATTGGGAAGATCTGGGGTAAGGGACCTCTCGAGAGTACTGAAGAATAACGATGTCATTCTGAAGACTAAGGTGCACCTGATACAGGCCATGGTCTTTGTAATTACTTGCTATGCATCAGAGAGTTGGACAATGACTACAGATTATAGAAGAAGAATTGATGCCTTTGAGCTGTGGTGCTGGAGAAAAGTATTGAGGGTACCATGGACTGCTAGGAAAACAGACAGATTCATCCTGGAAGGAGTTAAACCAGGAGGCTCCTTGGAGGCAAGGATTCTGGGGCTTCGTCTGACATACTTTGGACATATTATAAGGAGAGACAGGTCTTTGGAGAGGGACATCATGCTTGGTAGGGTAGAGGGACAGCGCAGGAGGGGAAGACCCTCTATGAGAAGGATTGCTTCAGTGACTGGGGTAATCGGGATGGGGGTGTCAGAGGCAGTGCGATTGCCACAGGATAGAGCAGGGTTTAGGGCTGTTGTACATAGGGTCACTATGAGTTGCAAACAACTGGACTGCACATAACAACAACAACAACATAGAATGCCATCATACTTCACAGGATGTCAGACTGACAGAAGATAGACACATTCTGAGTGTAGGTGTTAACTTACAGAAACCAAGTATATTAGTTTCCTAGGGTGTCTGTGGCCTAGTCGGTAAAAATTTGCACTACCAACCCAAAGACAGGTGGTTTAGATCTACCAGTGCTCCACAAGGGAAAGAAAGACCTCTCAAGTGATTTACAGCCTCTGAACATCTGCTGCAGTTTCAGTTGGTTTAAACTCAACAGAACACAACAAGAACAACGAGGCTTCACTAACAAAACTGTATAAACTGGGTGATTTATAAAAACAAAACTGTATTGTTTCACATGTTTGTAAGTTAGTTATCTGAAACCAGGATATTAGTAAGGGTATATCTATGTCAGCAATCATTGAGTCAATCCAACTAGTTGAGGATATTCCTTTCTTTCACCGACCCTCTACCTGTCTAAAAATAATGTCCCTCTCCAAGGAATAAACTCTCCTAACAACATGCCCTAAGTATGTGAGACAAAGCTTTGCCATATTTCTCTTCAAGGAGCACTCTGGATGTACTTTCTCCAAGAACATATTTGTTCTTTTGGCAGTCCATGTAATATTCGGTACTCTTCTCCAATAAAGTACTTCAAAGGCATTGATTCTTCTTCTGTCATCCTTATTCATTGTCCAGATTTCAAATGCATACGTAAAAAATGGAAATATCTTGACCTAAATTGGGTGCCACTTAGCTGCAAAGGGTTTGAGTACATTATGTTAGAAATTATGAAAAAGGCACAGGATTGGACAGGATTCATATCTGGTGCTCAAAGCGTTGCTATGAGTCATGCTTGACACCACCTACCAACAACAATAACAACATATCTCTATGATATCAAGCTCTGGTGGGAGCTCTGATGGTCTGATGATAAGAATCTGTGCTGCTAACCCAAAAGCATGTGCTTCAAATCCATCAGCTGCTCCATGGGAGAAATCTGCGCAATCACCTCCCATGTGATTTACAGACTCTGTAGACCTCGTGGTGGATAAGCTATGAGTTGTTTCCAACTCAACAGAACACAACAACCGTGGAGGCTGCAGTCACAAAATAGTACAAACAAAATAATACACATCCATAGAGTGGATTATAAGAACAGAAAGTTTCACAAATTTTTTAGTTCTCCGAATTCAGGATATTAATAGGATTATACCTCCTTTTAGGTGGGGCCTGGTGATATAGTCCATAGGAAACTGTGCTGTTTAACCTAAAGGCCTTACACCTCTGGTAGCTTGATTCCATCAGTGACTCTGTGGGAGACAGATAGGCAATCTCCTCCTATGTGATTTATAATCTCAGCAACCTGATTAAGGATCAGTTAGGCATCAGCTCTGATCAACAGCAATGAGTGATAGCCCTGTATAGGTTCTCTGAGAAGAGTTTCTAATCTCTCCGACTTCTGGTGGTGCCAGACATTTCATATGTTTCTTTAACTTGTAGGTACATCTTTACATGATAATGTTCCTCTTGTATGTCTGTGTTTCTTCTCTCTGCCTTTATAAGATCATCATTCAGAAGGAATAAAATGCAAAACATGTCATTATTACTGTATGTTACTTTAACTGGTAACATCTTCAACAATTCTATTCTCAAAGTCATATTTATAGGTACCAGGAGTTAAGACTTAGATACACCATTTTGTGGCCACAATTCATTCCATAACAGTAGGGTATAAAGTATTGGGATAGTAGTGGTGGTGTTAGTGGTAGTAGAGAGATTGTTACAATTTGTTGAGGTGGGAAAGGAAAGGGGAGGATACTGTTCCTATGAGCAAAGTACTACAAAGAAGAGAGCATCAGGTAATCAGACTCTATGCTAACAGTCTAAGTTGTGAAGTTCAGAGATTCAAAGAAGCACACCATAGATGTAGAAAAGATTCCATCATGAGGCGGGAGGGCTCTCCTATGTAAATTCTTGAAAGACTGGCTAGAAATGACCAAAATTAACAGCACGAGTTTTGTCCTTTAAAGTGAAGACATTGGACATATTATTGTTGATGACGGCCGTCAAGTCAAACACAACTCATAGCAACCTTATAAACGAAAGACAGTAAAGATCTTGGACATGGATGGCTAAAACTTAAAACCAAACCTGATAAAAATTATCAAAATAATCTTTAAAAACAGAACAGAGACAATGAGAAAAACTCTTCTGAAATGTAAAAATTTTTTATTTCAATGAAATCTTCAACAAATACTTCCAAAAAATTCCTAGATTTCAGGATATGAAATATATAGTTGTTTTTAGAATCTATCATCCAGTCATTTATGACTCGTGTTATTGTTATTGTTGTTGTTATGTGCTGTCGAGTTGCCTGTGATTCATAGTGACTTTATGTAAAACAGCCCTAAACCCTGCTCTATTCCTTGCCAATCTTACTATATCTGACATGCCTGTTGTTGTTGTTATGTGCCGTCAAGTCGTTTGTGAATCATAGCGACCTTATGTACAATAGCCCTAAACCTTGCTCTATCCTGTGGCAATCACATTGCCTCTGA
>NW_006399818.1:12736775-12737420 GCF_000299155.1 Elephantulus edwardii
GGAGGCAGTGGGCAGTTTTTGAAAGAATTCTCTCTGCTTCCCAGGTCTGCAATAAAGTGCTTTAGACAGTGGCTATGGAAAGAACTCCTTGTATTCACGAACAGGAACAGCCCTATTACACACAAAGGGACACATTGCATTGGAATTGACTCAATGGCAACTAAAAAGATGGTGGTAACAAGATGCGCCTGGTATACAGAAGGCAATCCATAAATATCTGTAGAATGGATAAATAAATAAATTTCTCTGTTGGTCATCTTTTCGTAGTATAATCCCTAGCATGGGGTAAGTGCTTAGTAAGTATTGACTTGAATTGTAGCTCAAAATTTAAAACATAGGGGTGAATAGCAAGAGGTACATTTTGATGCCTCCATCTTAAACCCACCTGTGTTTTCCAATGTTGCTTTTGATTTCCATCTCATTGTCTACCACAGGAGAAAGCATTGTCACACAGAAACTATGCCTCACCCCAAGTACTACAGCAGAATATTGTGTATTGTAAAAGGACAGATTTATGATGAAAGTGGAAATGAGAACATCTAAAATTAATGGAATTTTAAAACTCTCATGCTTCCAAGTGAAGGACCCCCGAACCGGTGGTCCTGTCCTGTCCCGAGTGGACGGCGAAGACCCAAGACTCCAAGA
>NW_006399818.1:12737520-12738412 GCF_000299155.1 Elephantulus edwardii
CCCAGCCTGGACTTCTGGCAGTTCTCTGCTGATGTGCTGTTCCAGTTGTTTTTGGATAATCTTCAGTAGAATCTTGCTTGCATGTGAAATCAATTATATTGTTCTGTAGTTTACGCACTCATTGGGTCACCCTTCTTTGGAATGGCTAGGGACCCCAAAACAACAGATCAGAACCTTGCCCTATCCAATGCCAACTTCAAGTTCACTGCCATTCTCAACCACATTGTTTCAGTCACTGTGTCAATCCATATTGCTGAGGGTCTTCCTCTCTTTCATTCACACTGTACCTTTCCCAGCAGAATGATTTTTTCCAAAGACTAGATTTCCTTGAAAACAAGCCCAAATAAACATAGGGAAAAATTGTCAGAGTGCAATCATAAATAGTAAAAATAAAAATCTGGCAGGCTAGTGACATAATAACATTAGTAACTCACTGATTAGTTAGGAATTTCTTTAGCCACCCAAAGGAGAAAATGCAAATACTAATGAATTATATAAAATAGATCAAGAAGCTGTTATCTAAACAAAACAAGGGAATAGTTACTGAGCAACAATTTAAGAAACTGATATAAATAAAGAAAAATGTGGCATCAAGACTGCAAAAAGATTCATCAGCAACCTGTTGGACAACTTTGCTTGCAGAAAGTAAATAAGACTTGAAGCACTTGCTGCATATGATCAAAAACTACAGTCTTTAATATGTACTACTCTTCAACCTCAAATAAATATCCTCACCCTCAGACCACAGGCAATACCATGTTGTTGTTGTTGTTGATTGCCTTTGAGTTGAGCACTATTCATAGCGACCCTATGAACAAAAGGCCTGAAGCCCCTCTACAACTATCCACATTTATCAAAGTTCATAGAGTTTCCAGAGGCATGTTGTTTAGGA
>NW_006399818.1:12742782-12744956 GCF_000299155.1 Elephantulus edwardii
TGGAAAAATTCCTGAGTTTAACTTAGCTGAGAACTATAGAAACCTGAGTTTAATTCAGCTGAGAACTATAGGGGCTGTTTTAATTTTAATCTTTCACAAGTAGTACCTCAAGCCATGTAAGTGTTCTCTCATTCTCTGGCATGAATGATTCAGACCAAGTGCCAGCCTTCCTTCAAGGTCCATGATCTCCCTTCGGGCTGTGTGTCCTCCTGGGGGATTCCACCTAAATTGAGAAAAGAACATTTTCTTCCTTTCCCCCCCACACAAACCAATATGGAAAGTCTGTGAGTCTTATGTGCTGTCCTCATGAACTACAACTACCCTATACATAAATCATTGTAAGTGTTTAGTGCAACTGAAACTCACCTTCACAGGTGACATTGACACCAAGCACACTTTGTCTTCTCAAGCACAAAATCAAGACCCCTATTCCAATGGGAAAGAGTCCACAAATTAAAAAGGTTTGTACAACAGCTCATGGTTGTACTGATTATCTGGCTTCATTTTCAGCAAAACCCCATTCCAGTGTCCAGATAACTGGAAGCGCATCTCGTCAGTTAGAACCACAGTCTCTTAGAGCCAGAATCTGTGGCCTCATTATCCAGTCAAGGCTAATATTCTTCCTCAACATTTGACATTCAAACGTGTACTTCTCACCATGGGCAAGGAAAGTGCTCTGCTGCCATTTATAAAGTTTTCTTTTTACTTGCATTCACAATCAACACTGATGGAAGAAGCAATGAGGAATTCAAGCATCATAATGTGATGAGCAAATTTGCAGGCAATCACTTCTTTAGAGTTCTGGAGAGTAAAGATGTCATTTTAAAGAATAAGGTGCACCTGGCATGTTATGATATCTTCAATTGCTTTATGTGCATGTGAGAGCTGGACAATTAATAATGAAGGGTGACAAGAATGCCACTGTGTATTAGTGAAGAGTACTGAATATATTATGGATTGCCATAAACAAGTATGTCCTGGAAGAAACGCAACTAGAGTGCTCTTTAGAAACAAGGATGGAGAGATTTCTTACATACGTTTGGTCATGTTATCAGGAGGAGTTAGTCTCTGTTATGACATCATGTTTGGAAAAGTAGAGATATAGCAAAAGACAAGAAGACACTCAACGAAATTGATCAGCATTGTTGCACATGCATATTGTAAAGCAGCATTCATTATTATGGCTTTGTTAAAACAAATTGTTTTTTATTATGACCCATTTGTTATTATAAACCATTGTACACACTTAACAACATTTTTATTGTGATTTGAGATAAGGTTTATAACGCATATAGGTTTTGCACTAATGCATGTTTTACTCAGTGACATAAATCACAATACATACAATATGATCATACTTTCCCCATTTCTTTCCTCTGTTCTTCTCATTTCCACTAATTCTTTAATTCTACTCCTTCCTGTCTTTGGAGATTTACTGTTGGGTAAATGCTGCCTTTTTGGCCCTGTATTGTTGGTGAAGCATCTGTTGAAATCTGGAGGACAACCACATGGCCAACTGACTGAAAGAGATCTCTACTTGTTTCCATTCCAAAGAAAGGTGACCTGACAGAGAGCGGATTATTGAACAATATCATTATATCACATGCAAGCAAGATTCTGTTGAAGATTGTCCAAAAACAACTGGACCAACTCATAAACAGAGAACTGTCGGAAGTGCAAGCTGAGTTTAGAAGAGGCCATGGTAGTGGGGATATCATACATAATGTTAGATGGTTCTTGGCTGAAAGCAGAGAGCACCAGAGGAATGCCTATCTGTGTTTCATTGACTATACAAAGGCATTTGACTGTGTGGATAACAAACTGTGGCTAATTCTGAGAAGAATGGTAATCACAGAACACTTGATAATACTTATGTGAAACTTATACTGGGACCGGGAGGCAGTCATCAGGACAGCGCAAGGAAACACTACATGGTTTGAAGTTGGGGAGGGTGTACATCAGGAATATGTCCTACCTCCGCACCTTTCAATCATTATCCAGAACAGATTATCCATGAGGCTGGGCTCTATAAGGAGAAATGTGGCATCAGGATTGGAGGAAGACTCATCAACAATCTGCATTATGCAGATGATACAACCCTGCTGCTGGAACTGAGGAGGGCCGGAAGCGCTTGTTGCAGAAGGTCAAGGATTACAGCCTTCAATATAGGTTGA
>NW_006399818.1:12745528-12781793 GCF_000299155.1 Elephantulus edwardii
TATACGGGTTGTTATGAGTAGCAAATGACTCAACAGCACATAAAACAACTTTTTTATACCCTTGGTCATCTTATAAGTCTGTCTATTGCTTGGTTGAAAATTGATCTACAGGATGAATTTTTCCCCCAGATTTAAAGGGTAACTAAGGGCCAAAATCGTGGGGGTTCCACCAGTCTCTATTGGACCATATGTTTTGCAGTTTATTGTTTACACGCTTTCCCCCCAACTCTGTCCAGGATCTTCTCCTGTGATTCTTCTGAGAGTAGTCAGTGATGGTACCTGACCACTGTCTAGTTCTTATGTCAAGGTCATGGAATCTAAGGTTCATGTGATCCATTAGTCTTTTGAACAAATTATTTCTATGAATCTTTGCTTTTCTTCTTTTTTGTTCTGTGCAGGAAGTAACAAATAGTTGTATCTTATATGGAAACTTGCACGTTGTTAAGAGCTGCACACCAAACTAAGATGTAGTGCAATATCTTAGTGGATTATGTTATATCATTGACCTTGATGTCCCCAAGACTATGGCCCTCAGGTCACAGAATAAGGAGCTCATTGCTCAAGGTGCTTGGTTGTGACAGAATTTATGAAACATTGCCCCATGGTTAGCCCTGCTATATACATGCACTTATGTCAAGCACCTATTAAGGGAGCTTTGGTGGCCTGGTGTCCAAGGAGTTGCTCTGTGAACCCAAAGACAAGACGTTAAAATCCATTATCTGCCCCACGGGAGAAAGAAGCGCAGTCTCCTCCCGTGCAATCAATTTACTGCCTTCAAAACCCTTCTAGAGGGTCAGCTCTGAGTCTGTTCTAATGGAACAGAAATGAACAATAACAAAATAAATATAGAAGTATCACAAGATAAAGATGAGGGCTCTTCTCCCATGAGATTGTGTGTCAGAAGCTGGTTAACCTGCAAAGCAGGATCAGCAATGCATTATAAAACCAGCAGGACCACTCATCTTGGCTTGACCATCCATTCTGCAGTAAACAACTCCAGGAAGCAGTATGCTAATGAATAAGGAGGGACCAAAAGCCTCAGAATTCTAGGATTGTGATACCTTCTTGTTTTCCAATAGATATCATAGGATATCCTGGAAGATGTCTTTGTTTTGTGTTGAGGTCTGGGAATGTTTGATCTACCAGTCAACATCTCTGACAGATAAGAGATAATGCAATTACCCCTGCAGGCATGTTCCTAAGATGTGTGTGTGTGTGTGTGTGTGTGTGTGTGTGTGTGTGTGTGTGTGCCCTTGCTAGAATATTAAACTTGCTATTTGTCATCAGCAATTAGCCTCTCTGCATCTTCATTTCAACCTGGTGCCTCCTTTTGGCGGAATTCTCCTGACATATCGGGGCTGGATCCCCGATAATTGTGTGCATGTGTGTGTGTGTGTGTGTGTGTGTGTGTGTGTGTGTGTGTACACGTATACGTATGTGTATGTATGCCAAAGTAAAAGAGCTGAACAGGAGATATCAAAGGGAAGCTTGAGATGACAAAGCAAAGTATTATAATGGAATGTGCAGAGAGCCAGAATTGGAGAATAAAAAGGGAAGAACTCACTCAGTCTTTCTCAAGCTGAGAGAACTGAAAAACAAATTTAAACTTTTAGTTGCAATATTGAAAGATACTATGGGCAATATATTTAATGATCCACAAAGCATCAAAAGAAGGTAGAGGAAAACACAAAATCACTATACCAAAAAGAACTGACTGACACTGGAAAATTTAAGAAAGTACTTACTATATGGGCAGGAGCTCATAATGAAAGAGGAAGTAGAAACTCCATTGAATGCCCCAGGAATGTATGGGATACCAATTGATTTGTTTCAATTAATAGATGCAACCCTGGATGCTTTGTAGGGAAATTTGGAGGACAGTTGTCTGGCCAAAGGATTAGAAGAGGTCTATGCTTATTTTCTTTCCAAAGAAAGCTGATCCAACAGAATGTGGAAACTATCAAACAATATCATTACTATCACATACAAGCAAAGTTCTGCAGAAGATCATTAAAAAATGGCTAGAACAGTACATAGATAGGAAGTTCAGGCAAGATTTAGAAGAGGCTGTGGCACCAGGGTTATTATTGCTGGTGTCGGATAGATCTTGGCTTAAAGTAAAGAATACCAGAAGAATGGCCATTTAGGCTTACTTGACTATGCAAAGGCATTTGACTGTGTGGGTCATAATACGTTATAGCTAGCACTAAGAAGAATGGGAGTTGTGCCCATGTGAAATCTATACCTAGACCAGGAGGCTGTTGTGTGAACAGAGCAAGGGAAACTTACAAGGTTTAAAATTAAGAAAGGAATCAGAGTTCTATTCTCTCTATATACTTATTCAATCTGTATGCTGAGCACATTATTCGAGAAGCTGGACTCTATAAAAAGAAACGTGGCATCAGGCTTGGATGGAGGGAGACTCTTCAAAACCTGTGTTATGCATGAGACAATGGTGCTTGCTGAAAGTGAGGACTTGAAGCACTGGGTACAGAAGATCAAAGAATAAAGGCTTTAATAGAAATTGCATATCAATGGCAAGAAGACAAAGATTCTTACTGAGAGGGAAGAATCACACCAATTCTTGATTCTCGAGAATACTGGACCAATAGGCAACATCATGAGAGATGGAGAAAAGATGAAAACTGTTATCAACTTCATCCAAGTAAGGATCCACATTTAACACTTTGCATACCAACAGTCAGGAAATCAGATGACATATTGAACTGAGGAAGTCTACAATTTGAGAACTCTTTAAATTATTGAGGAGTAATGAAGACAGTTTGAGGACTAAGGTGCATTTTATTCAGGCTGTGGTCATTCTGATAACTTGCTATGCATCTGATAGCTGAATAATGAATAAAATTACAGGAGAAGAATTGATGACTTTGTACTGCGGCATTGAAGAAGAGCCCTGAACATCCCTTAGCCTACCAGAAGAACAAATGAACATTAAATGGTTTAAAATTAAGAATGGCATATGTGAGGATTATATCCTTTCTTCATACCTATTCAAACTGCATCTGAGCAAATTGTTCAAGAAGCTTGGTTCTGTAAAAAAGTATGTGGCAGCAGGATTGCAGGAGGATTCATCAATAACCTTCAGTATTCAGATGACACAAGTTTGCTTGCTGAAAGTAAGGAGGACTTTAAACACCGACTACAGAAGATCTGTGAGTTGCATCTCAATGTCAAGAAAAAAAAAATTCTTACCACCAATAGGCAGTATCATGATATATGGAGAAAAGATTAAAAGTGGCAATTACTTCATCTTACATGGATCTACATTTAATATACTTGGTATTAGAATATCAGAAGACACTAGGAAAATCTGCAGTCAGGGAATTACTGAGGAACAATGATGTTAGTTTGAGGACTAAGATGTGCCTGATTCAGACTATAGTCTTTTCAATCACTTGCTGTGCTGATGAAAACTGAATAATGAATAAGGATGACAGATAAAAAATTGGTGCCTTTGAACTGTGGTGTTGGAGAAGACTACTAAATATTCTCTTGACTGCCATAAGAACAAACAGATATGTCATAGAGAAGGTTAAGTCAGTGTACTTCTTGGAGGTAAGTATGGTGAAGATTCATCTCATATACTTTGGACATGTTGCTTGAAAAGGTTATTTCTTGGAGGAGGATATTATGCTTGTAAAGGTGAAGGAATGGCAAAGTTGAGAAAGACCTTCAGCCAAGTGGATTGACTGGGCTCGAGTGTGCCAGAGATTGTGAGGTTGACCCAGGATACAGTATTTTCAGATCTGCTGTTCACAATGTCTCTATGAGTTGTACGCAACTCAATAGAACCTAACAACAACATATCAATTCTATGAACAAAAGATTTGAAACTTGTCCTACCCTGTGACAGGCTTAACATCTCTGACACACCTGAACCCATTGCTACAGTCACTTTGTCAATCCATCTTGTTAAGGGTCTTCCTCTCTTTTGCTCACCTCCACTTTTCCAAGCATGATATCCTTCTCCAAGGAGTGGTACATTCTAACAACATTCTCAAAGTACATGAGATGAAATTTCACTATCCCTGCTTCCAAAGAACACTCTGGTTTCACTTCCTCCAAGAAAAACCCATTTGTTGTCTTAGCAGTCCATGGGACACTCAGTAGTCTTCTCCAATGCACCAATCCAAAGACATTTATTCTTCTGCTACCCTCAGTCCTCGTGTAGCTTTGAGAACTTAAAAAGAACATGACTTAAATCAGGCACACCTTAGTCTTCAAGCTGACACCATTGCTCTCTGGAGAAGTTCCTGAAAGCCTATTTTCCCGATGAAACTCATCTTTTGATTTCTTGATTGCTTGTGCCAAGGGTGTTGATTGTGGATCAAAGCAAGATGGAATCACTGACAACGATCTATCTATCTATCTATCTATCTATCTATCTATCTATCTATCTATCTATCATCTATCTATCTAACATGATGTTGTCTATTTTCCTGGTGGAGAGGACTTCTGTTTTCTTGATATTGAGATGTAATCCATATTGAAGACTTTAGCTCCTGATCTTCTGAAGCAAGTGCTGCAAGTCCTACTCTTCTCGGCAAGCAAAGTTAAAGTTGTGCTATGGCATGACTGCTATGACTCATAGTGACTCAAACATCAACAAATGGAACTGAAACTTGCCGTCACCTGCACCATCCTCACCATCTCCGTCATGTTCCACTGTGGTAATTACGGTCTCAATCCACCTTATTGAAGTTCTTATTCTCTTTCATTGATCCTCTAACTTTCCCAGCATGGTGTCTGTCTCCAAGAACTGGTTCCTCCCAAGATCATGGTCAAAGTAAGATGAAGTTTCATTATCCTAGCCTCTAGAGGAGCACTCAGGATACATTTCCTTCAAGACAGGTTAGTTTGTTCTTTTGGCTGTCCATGATCTATTTCATTCTCGTCACCAGCACTACAAAGCAAAAGCATCAATGCTTCTTCAGTCTTTTCCTATTCATTGTTCAATGTTTAGATGCATAGGAAGCAATTGAAAAGATCATGACTTGGTTCAGGGATGCCTTAGTCCAAATTTTCTCTTTTTCATTCTATAATCTTTTATCTGTTGGAAAAGTAATGCATACTGTCAGCCTCCTTCCATGCCATTTACTGCCTCTGAAAACCTGCTGGAGGGTCATCTAGGAGTTGGTCCCAACTAAATGTCACAGAACAGCAACCGTTTGCAGTGCTTCCTTGAGAGAACAAAACACAAGCTTGGTGCATGAAATCTTTTTTCTACAAAACCTGGAAACAGGTTTCTGATTCAAGCCAAAGTGACTAAAGGCAAAAAATATTTTTAAGGACAAGGTCTAGCAATGAACAGAATAAAATCAGGGGTAATGATGAGTGTTAGTTAGATCAAAGGACGCATGAAAAAATAGGATTTATAAAACAGGCAGCTAGCATGGGACTAAAAATATGAAGGCTAGAAGACTCTTGAGTTGGTCCTAGAGCTCCCTGAAAGTCGGCCTAAGAGTTGAATCATTAGAGCCTCGCTCCTCTCCTCCTGCCTTGACCATTTCCCAATGTCTACTGTTAGCTTCTCTCTCTCTCTCTCTCTCTCTCTCTCTCTCTCTCTCTCTCTCCCTCCCCCCCTCCCTCCCTCCCTCCCCACCCCCTTTCTTAGTAAGAAACCCAGCTGCTCTGGACAACAGAGAGAATTCACTTATATGCCCTCAAGTCTTGCTTTTTTGTTACTCTGACACAGGGAATTAGATTTAATTTAATTCGAAAATAATATAGTAAGATGAAAGGAAATCCCACTTGAGCTGCTCATTTTAAAGGAGTTTAAAAGGGGAAAATAGAGACAAAATGAGTCTGAGACCTGACCCAACCATTAAGAAAGTTCTCTGGTCAGTGGATGCAGAAGAGGCCAGATGTTTTTCCCATCTGTGCCTTGTCCACCCTACCCCTCTGGCACTGGGACTAGATGACTGAGGGTGGCACAGAGGGGAAGAAGGGCAGGCCAACTTGTTAATGATATCCTGTTCTTTAGTTCATGGAAATTTACATTGTGTCTACAGTCTAACTCCTCCTGTCCTTTATTTGAAGAAAAGTCATCTATAGACCTCTTAAACTCTTTTTTATGGAAGGATCTTCTTTATTGTGAAAAATTTCACCCAAGATTAATTGAACTTGACATCCTGAATATCTTTTGCATGATTTACTAAGGTATTGTTTTTTTTTTAATGTCAGTATCTGATCCTTAGTGGGTGGTTTTCAGATATTTAAAGTATTCCCAAACTCATATTGCCTTTAAGAAGTTGGAATGCAATGGGATTCTGGGTTTTCTTTATTTCTGATGAATCCCCACCTTGCAAGAAAAGGGCTAAATGTACTCAAGTCAACAAGTCAGGACAATAAAAAAAACTACTGAGTGATTGCCAGAATGGTTGGCCAGGATTCAACACCAACCATTCTTTACGGGGAAACTGTGATCCCTGCCTAGTCAGCTTTACATTAAATGACAAGTACACGCTACCATCTTGTGGGCAAAATATAAATAACACTGAAATACTTTTAAGACTATCTTGTCCTGGGTTCCAACGCATAGTCACAATAACCATCCTACAGAATTTCAAACTCTATCCCTAAATTATCTTTTAAAAAATTGAATATAGATTAACAAAAATAAATTAGCCTTTATTGGGAAAATTTTAGAACGCAAAAATCAGAGGCTTGAGTACAATAATAATCTTTTTTTAATGAGATCACATTTCTAGTTTTTTTTATTTTTCTGCTTGCAAAAGGAACACATTAAATCTGTTTATCTTACATCAAACATGATATGTTTTGGAGTGGTATTGACAGGATCAGGTTTACATAACTTCCTGTGGAGTTTAGTATTGTGCTACCAAGAGAAATCAATCTTTTAATTAGCTGTTTATCTAACTGTTTCTTGAACAGTTAGATATTTATTTTCTCCTAGGTGGTTTTTAGTATATATGTAATACATTTTATGCATTGTTGTCATTCTTGTTGTGTGCCATCTAGTCACTTGCAGCTCATAGTGAGCTCTCAATCCTGCTCTATCCTGTGCCAATTTTATTGTCTCTGACAAACCTACCTCTATTACTCACGTCACTGAATCAATCCATCTCATTGAGGGCCTTCCTCTCTTGCACTGTTCTCCACCCTCCTGAACATGATGTCCCTCTCCAAGAACTAGTCACTCCTTGCAACATGTCAGACAAAACTTCAGAATCCTTGCCTCCGAGAAAGCCCAGTTTCACACTCTCTAGGATGAACCTCTTTGTTCTCCTAGCAGTCCATTGTATATTCAACACTCTTCTCCAGCACCACAACTCAAAGGCATCAATTCTCCTTCTATCATCCCTAGTCATTGTCAAGCTCTCTGATGTATAATAAGTAATTGTGAAGACTGTTGCCTGGATCAGGCACACCTTGGTCTCCACGACTCTAGAGGGGTCTCTGATAGCAGACTTTCCCAATGAAATTTGTCTTTTAATTTCCTGGCTGCTGGTACCAAGAGTGTTGATTGTGGAGTCAAGCAAACTTAAGCTGTTAACAATCTCAACCTCTTCATTGTCTATTATGATGTTGCCAATTGGCTCAGTGGTGAGAATCTTTGTTTTCTTGAGGTTGAGGTTCAATCTATATTTAATAAGGCTGCAGTCATATATATATATATAGAGAGAGAGAGAGTATATTTATATTTGTAATGGTGTTGTTATTATTGTTGTCATGTGCTGTCAAGCCACCTGCTACTTATAGAAACCCTATCTATGTACAATAGCTCTGTAATCAACCCTGCCCTGAGCCAGTCTCACTGATTCTGACACACCAACATCCATTGCCCTAGTTACTGTATTAATCCATCTTATCCAGGTCTTCCTCTCCCGTGCTGTCTCTCCACTCCTCTGAGCATGATATCCTTCTCCAAGGATCAGAGACCCTGGAAAATTAAAAATCCTGGAAAATTGGTTTCACCCTCTCCAAAACTGACCTATTTTTTTTTCTCTTGGCAATCCATGATATGTTCAATATTCTTCTCCAGCACCACAATTCAAAGGCATTGATTCTTCTTCTGTCATCCTAAGTCATTATCTAGCTCTCTGATGCATAGCAAGTAATTGAGAAGACCATGGCCTGCATCAGGCACACATAAGTCTCAGAAACTCAGCACTCTGGAAAGGTCCCTGACAGCAGATTTACCTAACACAATTCACCTTTTGATTTCCTGACTGCTGGTGCCAAGAGTGTTGATTGTGGTGCTGAGCAAGCTGTAACTGTTAACAACCTCAATCTCTCCTCCATCCATCAGGGTGCTGCCAATTGGATCAGTGGTGAGAATCTAAATATATCTATATAGGCCCACAATCAATACACATAATAACAAACAACATTTATGAGAAGCTTTAAGTCAGTATATTCCCAAACTCTTAAACAATTGTGGAAGTACATATTTTCTATTAACAGTTCCATATGTGGCTTAGTTCCCTAATTTCTCTATATCCTGTGGGTCCAAAGATTTGCTAGAAGGTCCTTCAGTGACTCAGGCCCTTCAGGGGAATGACCCATGTGACTCTGGGTACAGGCCTGCATAGGCCATGTTTTTCTTTCGTTGAAACTGATGAGCAATAGGCCAGGCTGGATGCAGCAGGAAGCTTAAATCCAGTTATGCTGCACTCCTGTGTTGGTAGCTTCACATACCCTCTAGTGTGGAAAGTGCTCTGTTTATATTGTTGCTTCAGCTATTGATAATTAACATGACTGTGCAGATTTTAAGACTACATATCTGCAGTTAAGGTAGCTGGAGACCAGAAGTGCTAACTAATGGCTAAAAAACCCAATTTTTAGGCTAACACTACAATATATATGTATTAAACACATGGTGCAAACTCTCACACACATTACTTGCTATCATACTAAACAAATAACATGACAGAATGTTGAGGCAAGAATGATGCTACATCATCACAGATGAACAAAAAATGAGAGGAATTATAAAATCACAACAGGTTAACACTGACAAATACCTTCAAGTTTATTAAACCAAATAACTTTTTTGTATACCTTACAGACCAATTCTTAGAGAAGGACGCCATGTTTCGAAGGGTGGAGGGACAGTGCAGGAAAGGAAAACTCTGGATGAGATGGATTGACACAGTAACTGGGGCAATGGGGGTTGGATTGGTGTGAGACTGGCTCAGGACAGGGCAGGGTTCAGAGCTGCTATACGTAGGGTCACTATGACTTGATGGCAGGTGACTTGACGGCACATAATAACAATAACAATTACGTGCACAATATCTAGCCAGCCTCTCTTTGTAAATCTTCTTTCAATATACAAGTGTTGGTCATGGGAACCATATAAAAGACAAAGTAGGTGTGAACTTAAACTACAAATTCCTTGGAGACATGTATTTTTAGAGCAGATAGAGACAGAAAGAGGAGTATCAACAGTACGTTATTCCCAATAGAATCTTTATGGAAGAATCTAAAAAGTCAACTCTCTTTCTCTCATTATTTTATTTCTAGTCTATTTCTAGAACACAGAATAGTTTCCTTTGCCCACTGAACTTGTTGTTAGGTGCTTTTGAGTCTAGTGCAACTCATAAGGATCCAGTGAACAACAGATCTGAATCTTGTCCTATCCTGTTACATCCTTGTCATCTCTGACACACTTTAGTCCATTGCTGCAGACATAGTGTTAATCTATTTTTGCGGGAGTCTTCCTCTATTTCTTTGACCCAACACTTTTTTCAAGTGTGATATCCCTCTTAGCATAGCCTCTCTTAGCAACATGTCAAAGTATGAGAGATGAAAATTCATAATCTTTATTTTCAAGGAGCACTCTGGCTGTATTTTCTCCAAGACATATTTGTTTGTTCTTTTGGAAGTCCTTGGGATATTAAGTACTCTTCTCCAATGCCACAGTTCAAAAGCATCAATTCTTCTTCTGTCATCCTTACTCATTATCCAGCACTCAGTTGTGAAGCAAGTGATTGAAATGACCATGGCCTGAATCAGGTACATCTTAGTCTTCAAACTGATATGTTGCTTTTTAGTGTTTTGAAGAGGCCTATGATAGCAGACTTTCCCAGTGCAATATGTTGGCTGGTCTCCTGACTGTTGTTACCAAGGGTGTTGATTGTTGACCCAAGCAAGGTGAAATTATTGACAATAGCATGATGATGCCTATTGGTCCAAGGGTGACAACGTCTGTTTTCTTCATGATGAGATATAATCCATACTGAAAGCTGTATTCTTTCATCTTCTTCAGCAAGAGTTTTGAGTCCTCACTTTCAACAAGCAAGAGGTTGTGTTATCTACATAATACAGGTTGTTGATGAGTCTTCCCCTCATTCCCAATACCAAATTCCTCTTCATAGAGTTTGGCTTCTTGAATTATTTGCTAAACATATAGACTAAAAAAAAAAATATTTCCATTGCTGTTGAGTAAGGACTGATCTATAGCTGAGCCTCCCTGAGTTTTCAGACCATAAATTGCACTGGGAGGAAATTGTTCATCTTCGTCTGAGGATCAGCTTTAGAAGATCTTCTAAATTTTAAACTTTATTGTGTTAAAAATTCTTTTATCGCCTAGAGAAGTGTAATGGTCAAAACTGTGTTATATTTATAATAATGGTTCTATCAGTAATCATGGTGAATATGGTCATCGTGACCTCCTATGACTCTGGTTTGATAGTTATGGAATAGTCATTCCCTTTTTAAGATCAGGTCCAGTGTGATCATTTTCTTAATCTAATCTGACAACACAAGAGATTATATTTTCTTGACATAATATGTTATACTTTAATCCCTTACTAGATGAGTAACTCTAACAATGCAATAACTTTTTTGTGAGCTCTGGTATAAACAGACAATAAACAGAAAGAGAATTTCACTGGTTTGTGACTTCCAGCGATGCCTGGCAAAATACTCTTGCTTTTTCTCATTCTAGATCCTACATCTACCTTGTAATTTTCAGTTCTTTAGAAATACACCAGTGGCCTGCCTTTTCTTCAAAACGTGGAGTCATCAACCCCTTGAGCCAGTGGTCTCTAGCTTCACCTACTTACCATAGATTTATCAGCCTTCATAGATACGTAAGTCAGGAGACAGACACTTCTCTCCTGAGATCTGATTGGCAAATCTGGGACTTGCCAAACTCTATAATTACATAAGGCATTCTCTTGATGTTTCTATTCCTTCTCTTTTTTTTGCATATTTATGTATATATGATTCATTGATATACATACTTATATATCTGTCTAGATATTCACACGTATGTGTGTGTATGTATTGTTATGGGCTGTCAAGTCTCAACTGAGTCATAACTCTCCACCATCAGGTTGCCAGAGGCAATAAATCAGATGGGAGGGGACTTCCCATTTTTCTCCCACTGAGAAGCTGGTGGATTGAAACTGCCTGTCTTAGACTGGCGACTAAATTCCCTACCCCTAGGCCAGCCACCAGATCTCCCTCTGTCTTTCTGTATGTGTGTGTGTGTGAGAGAGAGAGCTTCGTTGGCTGCCTCTCTAGAGAACACAGCCTAATTCAACACAGAGTATCTGCCACAATCTCAATGTTTTTGCCAATCTCATTAGCCATCATAAACTAGAAGTATATATGTAAGTATTATTCTTTGTGTGTGTTTATGTATTTGTTTCATTTACAAGAAAATTATGTTCTCCTGACATTGATCCTTATGGTGCTTCACCAGTTTCAGAGCCTCATAATGTTTTACTCTTTTTTTGTGAGCAAACACTATAATTAGTCTGGCATTGTTTCCCCAGATACAAAAACAGTAACCTTTTTCTTGTCTGACTTCCACAGAAATAGAGTTTAACTATCTTGTTAGTTCACCAACTTTGGTATTTAGAGTTTGAATATAGCATAGCATATAAATCAGACAACTCATTTGAAAAGAAGTTATCCTATATTCATTCAGTCCACTGTCAGTGCTGCTGGAATATCCCTTGTACCATGACCCCTTCTAAACCCAGCCTGGACTTCTGGCAGTTCTCTGCTGATGTGCTCTTCCAGTCAGTTTTGGATAATCTTCAGTAGAATCTTGCTTGCATGTGAAATCAATGATATTGTTCTATAGTTTTCACACCTTTCTTTGGGATGGGAACAAATTTAGATGTCTTCTGGTCAGTTGGCCAAGTGGTTGTTCTCCAGATTTCTTGGTACAACTTGGTGAGCACATGCAGGGCAGCATCTGTTAGCTGAAATATGTCAATTGGTATACCATCTATTCCTGGGGCCTTATTTTTTGCCATTTCCTTAAAAGCAGCCTGAACTTCTTCTTTCATCACCATAGGCTCTTGCTCATATGTTGTTTCTTTAAATTCTTCTGTGTCTGCCAATTCCTTTCGATACAGTGACTCAGTATATTCCTTCCATCTTCTTTTAATACTTCCTGGATCATTTAATATTCTGCCGAAAGCATCCTTGATTATAGCAACTCAAGATTTGAATTTGCTTTTTAGTTCCTTGAGCTTAAGAAAGTTCGACACTTTTGATTTTCTGACTCCAACTGCTTGCACATTTCATTGTAATATTTTACTTTGTCATCCCGCGCTGCCTTTTGAAATCTTCTATTCAACTCTTTGGTATCTCGAATTCTTCCTTGTGCTCTGGCTTCTCTGCGCTCCATTGCAATATTCAGAATTTCTTCTGACATCCATTTTGGTCTTCTCTTCCTCTTCTGTCTTTTCAATGACTGTTTACACTCTTTCTGGATGATGCCCTTGATATTCTCCCACAACTCGTCTGGTCTTCACTCATCAGTGTTCAAGGCCTCAAACCTGTTCCTGCGATGGTTCTGAAATTCAGGTGGAATAGACTCAAAGTCATATTTTGGTTGCCTTGGATTTGGTTTAATTTTCCTCAGCTTCAGCTTGAATATGCTTATGAGTAGTTGGTGGTCTGTTCCACAGTCAGCTCCTGGCCTAGTTTTCACAGCTGATATTGAGCTTCTCCAGCAGTTCTTTCCACAGATGTAATAGATCTGATTCCTATGCATGCCATCAGGTGAAATCCAGGTATATAACCTGCGTTTATGTCTCTTAAAAAACATATTTGCTATGAATAAGTCATTGATTGTGCAAAATCATTCTCTCTCCAGCTCCCTTTCTGTCTCTGAGTCCATGTTTTCCAACTATTGAATCTTCTTCTCTGTTCCCAACTTTTGCATTCCAGTCACCCATTATTATCAGTGCATCTTGATTGAATATTTGATCGATCTCCGATTGCAAAAGTTGGTAAAAATCTTCTATCTCCTCTTCCTTGGCTCTGGTTGTTGGTGCATATATCTGAACAATAGTGGTATTCACTGGACTTCCTTGTATGCGTATGGATATTATCCTGTCACTCACAATATTGTACTTCAAGATGGATCTAGCAATGACTTTTTTTAACTATGAAAGCAACTCCATTTTTTCCTCACCTTTCCATCTCCAGAGTAATATATCATACGATCATCCTACTCAAAATGCCCCGTGCCAGTACATCTCATCTCGCCAATGCCTAGTATGTCAATATTTATGCGTTCCATTTCTTCCTTAACAACATCTAATTTCCCTGTATTCGTGGTTCTCACATGCCATGTCCTAATCACTAGTGTCTGCTTACAACTGTTCCTCTTCCTTTGCATTTCCATACTTAAAAGCTCAACCTCAGTTGCCCTTTCTGTTATCTACATGTGTTCTGTTGTACATAGGGTTTTCAGAGGCCTGCTATTTCAGAAGTGGATGGCCAATCATTCTTCCTAGTCTGTCTTAATCTGAATGTTTAGATCAGACATTCCAGCATTTTATAGAAAAAGTGGAAGGTATATCCCTTATTGTGGAGTTAACCTTTAGTGTCAGTGTTGTCCCGCCTTTGGCACACATGTCTTTACCCACTTATTTCCCTGCTCCATCATCTACCAGGATACCTATCCATTTCTACCTACTTCCTTCACATCTATCTCCCATTGGCCAGCCCTTGATCTAATAGCTTATATATGAATCTTCCTTGGAGTCTGTGATTCCAAACATGTCAGCTGCTGTTAGTTTCTTATGTTGGGACCAGTGTCTCTGAAGTTCAGTGGTAATGTTTCCCGAGCGAAGGTGATGTGTCCTGTAGAACTGGTGTGTACATAGGTTTTTCTTGGCCCCGAGGGCTTGCAGCCCTCTGGCCCAAACAAATTCCACGCAGTTTTGGCATCTACACTGTTACCTGGGAAATGGGCGAGGATTTTTATGGACCCTTTAGCTGCCCAGCTGCTCTGCCAGTCAAGGCTCCTTTATGCCTACTCTACATGGCCTGAGGAACGATAGCAATAAGACAAGAGAAGGAAATAAGAGATATCCATATTGACAAAGAAGAGGTTAAATTACCTCTATATGCAGATTATATGATAGTATACTTAGAAAACCCTCAAGACTCAGCAAAAAACCTACTAGACAGAGTTGACCAATTCAGCAAAGTGGCAGGATACAAGATCAACATACAAAAATAAATTGGATTTCTCTACAGTGACAAAGAGAATATAGAACTATAACTAATAAAAACAATGTTGTTGTTGTTTTTAGGTGCCATCGAGCCATAGACAGCTCATAGCAACCCTATGAATGAAAAACCTGAGCACTGTTCATAGAGTTCCTGAAGGCAAGACATTTTGGAAGTTGATGCCACTCCTGCTTCCAAGCTTGTTTTAATTGGGAAGCTCCACCAAACACTGTCCACCATGGGTAACCATTATCACATCTGGCACATCAGTGTCATGGTGTTTACAATCAAAGCAACCACGAATTACCGCTGTATAGCAATGCACAGACCAGTGCTATACCACCTAGAAGAAAGTTTGACAAAAAAAAAATCAAAATAGCTAATCACAAAGTTAAATACTTGGGAGTAAATCTAACTAGAAACACAAAGGATTGATTTAAAGAAAATTATAAAACATTTGTACAAGGAACAAAAAAAGACCTGGAGAAATGGAAGAATATACCTCTTTCTTGAATAGGAAGACTCAATATTGTGAAAATGACAATACTACCAAAGGCAATCGAGATGTTCAATACAATCCCAATAGAAATAACGATTCCATTCTTCAACGAGATAGAAAAGGCAATCTCCAATTTCATTTGGAATGGAAAGAGATCCAAAAAAAACAAAACACTCCTTAAAAAGAGAAACATAGTAGGAGGCATCTCACTCCCTGATTTCAAATCCTACTGCACTGTAGTGGTGCTGGTACAATGATGACACATAGATACATGAATAGAATTGAGAACCCAGAAATCAGCCCAACTACCTATGGACAACTGATTTTTCACAAAGAGATGAAATCAATTAAGTGAGGAAATGACAGCCATTTTTAACAAATGGTGGTGTAAAAATTGGAAAACCATCTGTAGAAAACTCAAGCAAGACCCACACTTCACACCATACACAAAAACTAATTCAAAGTGTATCAGGGACTTAACACTAAAACCAAGGACTATAAACTTCATTAGAGAGAAGCTTGGAAGAACCCTAGAAGCCCTAATTCACAACATGAGCAGTCTTCCAAGCATCCTGAAAACTAACAACCAGGAGAGGATGAAAATACGTGAATGGGACCTTCTAAGAATCAAATCTCTATGCACATCCAAAATTTCTCCAACAGGGTAAAAAGGAAAGCCACAGACTGGGGGAAAATATTTGGTAATGACATATCTGACAAGGGACTTATTATCTAGAATTTATAGAATACTCAATTGCCATGATATAGGTAAACAACCCAATTGCAAAATGGGTACAGGATATGAACAGACACTTCACCAAAGAAAACATTAGATGGTGAACAAACACATGAAGAAATGTTCAAAATCCCTAGCTCTAAGAGAGCTGCAAATCAAAACAACTATGTGTTATCATCTCACCCCAGTAAGAATAACAAAATTCAACAGAGCAGCAAACAACAAATGCCGGTAAGGTTGTGGAGAAACTGGAACTCTTATTCACTGTTGGTGGAAGTGTAAAATGGTACAACCACTATGGAAGGTTCTAAGATGCTGTGTGATATTCAAACATAGATTGAGGTGTAATTTGAGTTGCTTTTGCTAGGAACATTTCATGAAAGAAACCATTCACTTAAACAAAAGTTATATATATATATAAATTGGGGAGAGAAGTTGAAGCAGGTGAGGAAGATTTTGGGGCCACCTCAGTAGACATCAGAGATGAAGTAATGAGAATTTGCTAAGATCATTTAAAGAAAGCATTGAAATAATGGTACACAGATCCTGATTCCTGGAGAATACCTGCAGGTAAGTGGACAAGATGAAGACTTGAAATGCCAATATACTATAAAAAAAGGTGGTTATCATTATCTTCCATTTACAGATCACACATGCATTCACTCATTACCAGTGAGTCAGAACTGACTCACAGGAGGGTGTTCTGGAGGGTAGAAAATCAAAGAAGATATTGTCCATCTTTCTTACACAACACTATGGTGGATTTGAACCACCACTGAGGCACCATCTTTGGGTTGGCAATGCAAATTCCTATGGACTATGTCACCAGAGTGTCCTTCCAGGCATCAGAAATATAGAGAGCTTAAATAATTTGACCAATCCTCCAATTAAGGACTCTTGAACTGTGGCCTTCTGCTTCCTGCCCACACGTCTTCTGCCTTCTCTAAACCCATCATTTCTTCCTTAGCAGAATAAATAGACAAGTTGAGAGGAAAGTACTGGAACCCGCTCCGGGCTTCCATCTCCATTTGTACACTAGTGTTCTAGTCTACTAAAAAAAGATATTATTCTTTGTTAAATCCTGGTGAACATGGAGGACAGGAGGACAGACCATGGCAGGAAGCAGAAGTTTCCTATTTAATGAACATTATTCAACAGAGTTAATTCTCTAACAAGCTACTAGGTCCCAGTAATATATCCCATATTTTTCAGTCTATTAATGATCTTAAAGGACAATATCATGAACCTAGGTGCACCAAAGCCAAATGAGAAATGTGCATAATTGGGAAAAGGTTGAAAACAACTTTGGATAATAAATTACACTTACTTAGTTCCTTTGTCCTTACAGCTCGTGTCACATTTCATGAGGGAGTCGTAGAGAAGAGGCAAATGCTAAGAGGAAACTTGCACTTAAATTATAAGGCACCAGTGGGAGGATTTCAAAATTTTTGAGATAACTTAGAGTCTGCTTATTTGAAGGGTATGTTATGCTGAGAGAAGGCTATAGCTGCCTGCTTCCCTCCTGGTTCACTACAGAGCTCCTTGGCTCATAAGAAAGTTGGCAGGAAGGGCTGCTCTGATAATCTAAATCCCCTCATGCAAAAACCATATACCTACTTCCTTTCCATGGACAGTATGGATTTATAATCTTATTTGATATTTAATGAATTTTTCAGAGGGAATTAGACAGCCAAAGGAAGATGACATAGGATTCTCTCTTTTGCTTCTCAAAAGCATTTTCTTTAATTTATGGAGGCATACAAATGTGTACTCTTGTGCACCCATATGAATGCTAGCATCTCACAATGATTGGAATGAGGTGGAGTGCATTTGGTGGAGAATACCAAGCTTTATTCAGTCAAAAAATCAGAAGTCAATCTTCCTTACTTCTTAGAAAGAGTTCTCTGGATGTTTGCTTATGCTGTTGTTAATGATGTGTGAATTTTGTCATTTGATCCTTATTCATAAAGACATTGTGGAGTCGATATTTTTAAGTTCAAGGTTCCTGGAAAGGGCAGAATCTTTAATTCTCCACCTAGAAGTTTTCATCCCCATACCTCTTCTTCCACAACTACCACTTAGCTGCCTCATGTAATTTATCAGTCCTTTGCCTTCCGTTTCCCACATGGGAATATGTACAACAAGAAATTGTGTAAAGGTTATTAAGTGAGGCTCAGAGAATTTACTACTTCAAGAAATGTCAGTCTAGAGACTAACGTTTGCCTGACCCAGGCTATAGTCTTCTCAATTACTTACTATACATAAGAGAATAGGCAATGACTAAAGATGATAGAAGAAAAAATGATGCCTTTGAGTTGTGGTGCTGAAGAGGAGTCTTGAACATACTATGGACTGACAAGAAAACAAATAAGCCTGTCCTGGAGAGGGTGAAATCAAGTTTCTAAGATTTTGAAGCCCCATCTCACATACTTTGCGCATATTGACAGGAGGGCCAGCCCTTGGAGAAGGACTTCATGTTTGGAAGGGTGGAGGGACAGTGCATGAGAAGAAGTCCCAGGATGAGATGGATTGACACAGTAACTGGGGTAATGGGGTTGATACATCAGAGTCATTGAGACTGGCTCAGGATGGGGCAGGCTTCAGAGCTGTTGTACATAGGGTCACTATGAGTCACAAGGCACTCAATGACACATAACAAACATTCCAAAAAATATTTTCTTTGTAGTTTAGCATGTAATATCGTTTTAACAAAGTGCTGTTTTGATACAGTTTTGACCCCCTCTCTAAAGGTTAATCAGTTCCTCTTCTTGAAGAGTTTATTAAGCTCATTCATCAACACTTTTATTAGCCTCTATACATCCATCCTGATAGCTTCGCGGTAAGATGCCAAACAACAAGGGCAATAGCTATGCCCTCTGAGCTTATAGAATTATTCAAGGTACTTAATCCTCAAGAAGCCCACAAAGTCTAGCTAACCCTATACTCTTTGCCATCTAGAAACCATCTTCAACAATTTCTGCTTCTTGTTATTCTGTTCTTCAGTGCTCTGTGTGTGTGTTCTTGTGTGATAATTCACTTTGTTCCCCTGAGAGACCTGAAAGAATACTAAAACCTTGGAAAATCTTACTGTCTCTTTTGATTTTCATCTGGTCTTACCGTACTTCATCAGGTCTTACCATACTACATTCAATTCCAGCATTTCTTAAGATTATGTTTACTTCACGTATATGAATTCTATCGTCAAAGTAAAGCTCAGTCTGCTGATGAATCTATTGAAATACTAGTGATCAGATCATGAGGTGGGCTGATGATTTGTTGTCATTAAATCCATCCCAATTCATGGTGATTTTATACGACAGGAGAGAACTAACTGTCTCATGGGGTCTCCAAGGCGGTAATAAGCCTTTACAGAAATAGACTATCATATTTTTTTTTCCATATGGACCCTCTTGTATGTTTCTTTCCAATCAAAAGCCAAGGATCTAACTGTTCCACCAGAAAGTCTTTAAGTAGGCCAAAAAAATGTACTTTTTTTGAACAGATATCACCTGATGTTAGAACCAGGATTCACTTCTCACTGTCAAGGATCTTTGTTATATGACTTGAGGGTTATCTCTCTCTCCTGGAGTCCTAGCCTCCTGCATTTTTAATGCCTTGCAAGAATGTGAGCTCAATGAAAGCAGTGACTCTGCTGTTCTGCTCATCACTCTTAGATATCACGTGCCCTTGTTCCAGAACATGTGGAATGAATGGATGATGTAAGTAAAAAATGCTGTCTTTCAGAGCTTTGAAGAAAAGAACTCTGAAAAATGAGTAACACATTTAGCTCCTCCAACTTGAAATCTCATTATCTTCATCAATTCATTTCATCCTCTCCGATCAAGGAGAATTTAATTGTAACTCCAGTCAGTCTTAGTGTGAAGAACAAAGATAACACAAGTTTATTTGTGAATATGGTATGTACTTAAGAGACAATTCATTTTGATTTTTCACAAAAAAAAAAATTGAAGAAATAAATTTGCCTGAATGTAAGGTAAATAACAAGTACTAGGTTTAAACCCCGATTTGTCTGAGACTGAGCTTGTGCTTATAAGGTGCCAGAGGAAGGTCTCTGCTTCTTATTTGTATTCAAATACAGTCAAGAGCTTGCTATACCCTCCTTTCCCTTCATCATACTCACCCACTCTAATCTTTGCTCCCTTTCCCTCCCCTCCCCACCCTGCCTGTCAGCCCTACACAATCATTTCTACCTGTGTGCAAACATTTCCTGGTTGTTGTTGTTAGGTTCTATCAACTCAAGTATTACTCATAGTGGCCCTATGAGCAATACATCTGAACTCTGTCCTATCTTGTGCCGTCCTTATTATTTCTGACACATTAGAGTCCATTGCTGCAGTAACTGTGTCAATCTACCTGGTTGAGGGTCTGCCTCTCTTTTGAGATCCCCCCACCTTTCCAAATTCTTCTAGGTGGTGTAGCACTGGTCTGTGCATTGCTGTACAGAGGTAACTCGTGTTTGCTGTGATGGTGAACACTGGGACACTGATGTGCCAAACGTGGTAATGGTTACCCATGGTGGACAGTGCTTGCTGGAGCTTCCTGCCTAAAACAAGCCTGGAAGTAGGAGCGGCATCCACTTCCGAAATGGTTTGCCTCTGGAAACTCTATGTATGAACAGTGCTCGGGCCTTTCGTTCATAGGGTTGCTATGAGTCGTCTACTACTCAACAGCACCTAACAACAACAACAACAACCACATTTCGAAGTATGTTGTTCTTCTCCAAGGATTAGTCTTTTCTAGCAACGTGTCCAAAGTATGTGAGATGAAGTTTTATCATCTTTGCTTTCAAGGAACACTCTGGCTATACCTTCTCCAAAACATTCCTGTTTCTTCTTTTGGCAGTCCTCAGGTTATTGAGCACTCTTCTCCACAAAGCACAGTTCAAAGGCATCAATTCTTTTTCTGTCATCTTTATTCAGTGTCCAGCTTTCAGCTGCATAGAAAGTGATTTAAAAGATGATGGCCTAAACCACTCTTAGTGTCTCTTTTACCCACCCTTATATCTCTTTCTCTCCTCAATTTGATCAGTTACGCGTGTCCTGTTCCAGACTGTTAATTGCAATTCATATAATGTCTTATTGTCTATTCATTATAGATTGCTGTTTCCTTCACCTATTGCACCAAAGTATTAATTCTCTATCAATTCTTGTCCTACTCCCTCCCATTCTCTGTAAGCATCTCAATTTTATAACAATGGCTTTATACACTATTTACCCTTTTGTAACCAAGTTATTTCATTCCATATAATTTCTTCGAAGGAGCTTTGGTGACCTAGTCTCAAAAAGCTACTCTGCAGTCCCAAAGGCATGTGGTTCAAGGCTACCAGCTGCTCCATGGGAGAAGAATGGGCAATCTCCTCCTGTATTATTATTAACTGCCTCTGAAAACCCTCTGGAGGTTTCAGTGATGGGTCGGTTCCAACTCTATAGTAGAATAATGTCTTCTAGATCCATCTGTGTTGTGTAGTGTTTCAAGAATTATCTGTTTTTAAAAGTGTCATAACATTTCATTGTGTGAATGTATAATTTCCCTATCCATTTGTTAGTGGGTACTTGAGCTGCTTTCATCTCATATGTATGCATATATCTGTTCACATCACAGTTCTAATTTCTTTAGGGAATATTCCAAGTAGTGAAAAGCTAGATCGAATGGTATTTCTATTTTAAATTGTTTGAGGAAAAGCCAGACTGTCTTCAATAGTGATTGTATCACTTTACATTCCCACTAACAGTGTATCAGAGTTCCAATCTCTCCACATCCTTTCCAACATTTGTTGTTTGGTAACCTGTGGAACTTTTCTATTGGTACTAGCGTGAGATGATACTTCACAGTTGTTTGGATTTCTATTTCTCTAGTAGCTAGTGATTTTGAGGGAGTTCTGGTGACTTAATGAGTTGGAAGTTGTGCTGCCAACGCAAAGGCAAGTGGTTTGTATCAATCAGCTGATCTGGGGGAAAATATGGGCCACTTCCATTTATGTGATTTTATAGTCTCTTAAACACCATAAAATGGTCAGCTATGAGTCAGTGCAGACTCATAATGAATTCATAATTCATAATTTAGCAATGAATCAATTAATTAGTAACTAGTAATTGGCAGCATCATGATAGATGGAGAAGAGATTGAGGCTGTTAAAAATTATAGCTTGCTCAGCTCCACAATCAACACTCTTAACACCAGCAGTCAGGAAATAAAAAAATTAATTACATTGGCAAAATGGACTTTCAGGGACCTCTCCAGAGTGCTGAAAAGCAACGATGTCAGTCTAGAGAGGCCATTTGGAAGCAGAAGTGGCATCCACTTCCTAAACAACATGACTCTGGAAACTTTAATGAACTTTGAGAAATGACAATAGTTATAGAAAGTCTTCTGGGAATTTGTTCATAGGGTTGCTATGAGTCGTGCTTGACTCAACAGCAATCAACAACAACAACAACAATAACAATCCAGGTCATGGTCTTCACAATTACTTTTTAAGCTTCAGAGTGCTGGATGACAGAAGAAGAACCGATGCCTTTGAGTTGTGATGCTGGAGAAGAGTCTTGGACATACCATGAACTGCCAAGAAGATAAATAGGTCTGTCTTGGAGAGAATGAAACCAAGCTTCTCCTTGAGGCTAGGATTATGAAGCTCAATCTCACATTCTTTGTGCTTGTGGCCAGGAGAGACCAGTCCTTGGAGAAGGACATCATGCTTAGAAAGGAAGAGGGGCAGAGAAGGATAGGGAGACCCTGGATGAGATGGATTGATACGGTAACTGGGGCAATGAGGATTGATCTGTTGGAATTAGTGAGACTGGCTCAGGACAGGGAAGGGTTCAGAGCTGCTGTCATAGGGTTGCTGTGTGTCACAGATGACTCAACGGCACATAACAGTAGCAAGTGATCTTGAGCATTTCTTCAAATTTTTGTTGGCTATCTAAATGTCTTCTTTTGTAAAGAATCTTTTTCTATCTTCTGTTCATTTTTAAGTAGGTTGTTTGGGGTTTGTTTTTTCTCGTTGAGATGCTAGAGTATTTCATAAATTTCAGATATGAGCCTCTTGTCAGATATGTCATTGTCAAATATTTTTTCACACCTATGGGCTTCTTTTCACTCTAATAGAGAAGTTTTTAATGCACACAAATTTTCTTGCTAGAGGGTCCAATCATCTAATTTATCTTCTCAATTACACAAGCTTGGAAGCAGGAGTGGCATCCACTTGCAAAATTGCTTGCCTCCAAAAACCCTATGGACTTGGAGAAATGATGAAAGTTATGCAAGTGTTCAGGTCTTTCATTCATAGGGTCACTATGAGTCGTATACAATTCAATGGCATTTAACAACAACAACAACATGATTTTTTTTTTTTTTACTGTGTTTGATCGTGTTTATGTGAAACCTATTCTTGGACCAGAAAAGAGTCCTTAGAACAGAGCAAGGAAACAATGTATGATTCAAAATCAGGAAAGAAGTATGTCTTCTTCAGTCATCCTGTCTCCATATCTTTTCAATCTGTATGCAGAACAGATAACTTGAAAAGCTGGGCTTTGTGAGGAGGAATGTGGCAGCAGAATTGGAGAAATACCCATCAACAACCTGCACTATGCCGATGACTCAACCTTGCTTGCTGAAACTGAAAAGGACCTGAAACACTTTCTATAGAAGGTCAAGGACTGCAGTCTTCAATATGGATTGAAGCGCAACATCAAGAAGACAAAGATTCTTACCACTGGGACTACTGGCAGCACTATGATAGATGGAAAAGAGATTGAGGTTAAGAATTTCAGCCTATTTGGCTCCACAGTCATCACTCTTGGAACCAGCAGTCAAGAAATCAAAAGATGAACTGCATTGGGAAAGTGGGCTGTCAGGGATCTCTCTAGGGTGCTAAAGAGCAACTATTTAAGTCTAGAGCCTAAGGTTCACTTGATCCAGGCCATGGTCTTTGCAAGTACTTGCTACCTATCAGAGAGCTGGACAATGACTAATGATGGTGGGGAAAAAATGATGCCTTTGGGTTATGATGCTGGAAAAGAGGGAACATACCATGGACTGCCAAGAAAATAAACAGGTTTGTCCAGGACATAGTGAAACCAAGTTGCTCCTTGGAGGCAAGGATTGTGAAGACCCACCTGACATACTTTGGGCATGTTACAGGGGTGTCCATGTGGATGCATAACAGAAAAATAATGAAGGTCAAAGATTACAATCTATTCAATGTGTATTTCATTAAGAAAATAAAAATCTTCACCACTAGGCCAAATCATGATAAAAAGAAGATTGAAGTTGTTAAAGATTTAATCTTACTTGGATCCAAAATCAACACCTTTTGTTCTAGCAGTTAAGAAATCAAAAGATGTGCTACATTGGAAAAACTGTTGTCAAAGACCTCTCCAAGGTACAAAGGAGCAATGATGTCAGTTTAAAAACTAAGGTGTGACCTGTGCTGCTCTGCGATCGAGTGCGGCAGCTGGATGGCACCTACCCATAGCTCGCCATTTCACGTGTGCTTTGGAAAGCTGGGTGAGCTGTGATCCAAAGAGAAGATGATTGACATAGAAATCAGTGGTGATGCAATGGATTTTCACATGATATTAGGTGACAGTGGAAAAGCTTTCTTTGTAGATGAGATGGAAGAGGAATATGAAAAGCTTCCCGCTTCACTTGCCACCTCAACAAAGATATCTTTAAAGATAGAGAACTCCCTTTTGATGAAATCAAGTGGAGATGAAAGATTATCTCAGAGTTCAGGCATCTCACACATCTTAGAAACAGAGACAGTTTTCACTCCAGGTTTTGTGAAAAAGAAAAAGCGAAGGCAAAAGAAATGCAAACAAGACAGTAAGAAGGAGGATCAGCTGCTCTTGCCTCAGAGGACACATTGGATGTGGAGAGAAGCTCCAGTGATGAGAAGCAAGCCTAGACAGCAAGGGGATCTTCAAATGTTTCCTTAAAGGAAGAGGAATACAAGGAACCTTTGTTTTCTGTTCACAGGATCACTATCTGTTATCTGATGGAGACTGGTCTCCTTTGAAAAATGCCTGTTGATAGGCAGTGTGTCCCAAGAGTGATTCAGGGCTGGAGGAGAAGCTGGTTGAGAGCCTGTTGAGATCTGAGTCTGACATGAAGTGGACGTGGGGCGGGTGTCCAGAGTCAACCAAGATAAGCAAAAGAGATCTGATCATCATCCTATGACAGCTACAATTATGACTTCAAAAAATACCAATTTTCAGGTAATTCCCAGCAAAGGCACTCTCATGAGTGAAGTTAACAAGGACATATCCATGGAAGACACGGTCTGTATCATAGAGAAGTCCAAGCCTAAGGCCTTGTGTAAGCAGCCGAGCGATACAGCTCTCACTGCAGAACCTCTTGACCGTCCTCTCGAGAATCCTCCCATTTCATCTCTGTTAGATGCAAACAGTCTTCCTAACCCGTCACCAGTGGAGGTGTCCTCAGAATTAAAGCCAACTGCTGAAATAGACTCACCATCAAAGAAAGAAAAGTGTCCACAAGAGAAGCCAGCACCAGGGGCCTGACAACATTTACCTCGACGACTTTAAGACTCTATAACCTGAAGTTGCCCCTCTCTGTTTCCCTAAAAGTGAATCAGACCCTGGTGCCTGGCAGTAGCCGAGCTGGGCACACTCTCTGGCTCCCAGTCCCCGCAGTCTGTGGGAAGAGCACAGCTAAAGACAGCAGCACAGAGAGTCTCTCTGATTCTGCCATGGACCTGCCCGATGTCACTCTCTCACTTCGTGGGGGCTTCGGTGAGAATGAAGACATTTCTAAAAAAAAAAATATATATATATATACATGGAGGTTGTCATTATTGTTGTTGTTGTTGTTATGTGCCTTCAAGTCACCTGTGACTCATAGGGACCCTATGCACAAGAGCCCTAAACACAGTTCTATCCTGTGCCAACCTTGCTGTCTTAAACACATTCATTCCCACCACTCTACTGACAGAATCGATCCATCTCATCGAGGGTCTTCCTCTCCTGCACTCTGCCAAACATGATGTCTCTCTCCAAGAACCAGTTCCTCCTTGCAACATGCCCAAAGTATGTCAGACGAAGCTTAAGAATTCTTGACTCCAAGGAGAATTCTGGCTTCACCCTCTCCAGGACAAACCTGTTTGTTCTGCTAGCAGTCCATGGTATATTTAACACTCTTCTCCAGCACCACAGCTCAAAGGCATCAATTACTTACCATGAATTTGCTGAAAATCCTGGACTTACAGACAACCCCAATCTCACGATACGGATCTATAACCATTACGACAACTGAGCTTTGGATGTTTCCATGATCCTTAGATTACAAGTATTACAGAAAAGTTTACCTAAGGCAACAGCCGAATCTGGGTCAAAGATAATATGCCAAAGAAGTCTGGCCACTAGTGGTTTTGGCATAAGAGAGAAAGCATGACCAAACAATTGCCAGAGATCAAGGAGAGAATGTCTGAGGCTCATCCAACAAGCGACCTGGCACCCAGCACTCAGGAGCAGGCCAGCACCAGGCTGCCTGAAGATGACTCATCAACCGATAAGGCGTCCCAAGAACTGGAGGAATCCATCAAAGTGGAGCACATTTCTGGGGAGCACCTGCTCCATTCCCATGCCACCTCCTACAAGAAGTCCCTCAGACTCCAGGAGATAGCAAAATTGAAGCTCCAAGATGGACCAAATGATGTTGTATTTAGTACTACACTGTAGTATCAAGGGCCTGCCACTGTGTGGGGACCATTTACCTGTGGAACTGAGATGGCAAGGTCATCATTTCTGACATCAATGGGATGATAACTAAGTCTGATGCTTTCGGCCAGATCCTCCCACAGCTGGGTAAAGACTGCACTCACCAGGGAATAGCAAAGTTCTACCATTCTATCAATGAGAATGGCTCCACGTTTCTGTACTGCTCTGAAACACCATCAGCATGACCCGTGGTTACCTGTACTGGGTCAACGACAAGGGCGCGATCCTGCCTCGAAGCCCTCTGATGCTGTCCCCTTGCAGCCTCTTCTCCCCATTCTACAGGAAAGGGATAGAAACTAGAGAAGTTCAAAATGGAATGTCTAAATGATACCAAGAATTTGTTTGGCCTGTCTAAGCAGCCCTTCTATACAGCCTTTGGAAACCACTCAAATGATGTGTATGCTTACATGCAAGTGGGAGTTCCAGACTGTAAATAGTCACGGTAAACCCCAAGGGGGAGTTAATATAGGAAAGGACCAAAGGAAACAAGTCATTGTACCATCAGCTGCGAGAGCTCATGGAACACGTATTTCCTTTTCTCAACAAGGAACAGAACTCTGACTTTCGGTGCCCAGTGTTCAGCTCCTTTGAGACCCAATCCCCAGCATAAGCCTGGATCATCTGACGTGGGGAGACTCTTCACAGGGCTGGGGTTCACTCACTCCACCTCTCAGGAAGGGATGTGACTGAGTGTTGCTGCACAGAAGACATTGGGCTAATGTTTCAGCACAGCACCCACTTTCTCATTACTGGGGCAGGGAGGGCACCAGGGTCCTCGACCTAAAGGTGGGCCATATGCTTTTTCATCCACATGTGCGCTATAGAGTCCTGAGCTGGGTGCAGCTTTAATGACAAAAGTTTAAAAAAAAAAAAAGACATCTCACAAAGTAAAGTGATCTGGCCAGACCTGCTGAACTGCCACAGGTCTGGTCAGTGACGTGTACCTCACTCATGCTTGCTTCTGCCCTGGACTCTGCCTTTCCTGCTGCCCTCACAGGGCTGCGGCTCAGCTGCCACAGGCCCACTGTCCGTGCAGCCACACACGTGTGTCCAGTACTGAGCACAGTGGACAGTACAGCTGTGTGACTCCTCAGCAGGAGTCCTCAGAGTTACTTCTTAGACATGTGTCCAGAAAGAACAGGTGTTGCAGGTATATACTTGATTTTTTCAATAAAAATATTACTAGTAGAAATTGAGGTATTTTTTTAAAGAAAAAGACCTTAAGGTAAAACTTATTCAAGCCGTGTATTTTTCAATTATTTCCTAAGTATCTGAAAGTTGGACAATGAATAAGAATGACAGAAGAGTCAATGCCTTTGAGTTGGAGAAGAGTAGTGAATATCTCACAAACTAACAAAAAAAATGTTCAGCAGTTTATACCAGGAAATTTTGAGGACAACAACCTGGAAGACTGGAAAATATCTATATTTGTCCCCATTCCCAAGAGAGGTCATCCAACAGAATGTGGAATTTAGCAAGCAATGTCATTAATATTTAATGCAAGCAAAATATTACTGAAGATCATTAAAAAACAGATAAACCAATACATTGACAGAGCGTATCAGAAATTCAAGTGGGTTTAGAAGAGACTGAGACACCAGAGATACCGTTTCTGATGTCAGACGGTTACTGACTGAAACCAGAGAATACCAAAATAATGTCTATTTGTGCTTTATTGACTATGGAAAGGCATTTGACTGTATGGATTATAACCAATTATGGCTAATGTTGAGAAAAATGAGAATCCCAGAACACTTAATTATACTAATACAAAATTTATACCTAGACCAAGAAGCCATCCAAATGGAGCAAAACAATACTACATGGTTTAAAATCAGGAAAGTTGTACATTAGGGTTTTATCCTTTCTCCATACTTATTCAATCTGCATGCTGAACAAATACTTCAAGAGACTGTATGCTATGAAGAAGAATATGGCATCATAATTGGAGGAAGACTCTTGAACAATGTTATGCAAATGATACAACCTTGCTTGCTAAAGTGAAGATTTGAAAAGCTTGCTGCAGATCATGGGCTACAGCCTTTGGTATGGATTATATCTCAATAGAAAAGAAAAGAAAGGTCCTCACCCAGGACCTAAAGTCAACATTGTGACAGACGGATAAATTGAAGCTGTCGGTTATTTCATCTTTCTTAGATCAACGATCAGCACCTTTCGTACCAGTAGTAAGGAAATCAGAAGACATATTTCATTAGGTAAGTCTACCATCAGGGACCTTTCCAAAATGCTGAAGAGCAGTGATGTCAGTTTCAAAACTGAAGTGCACCTGATTCAGGCCATGGTCTTCTCAATCACCTGCTACACAACAAAGAGTTGGACAATGAATAAGGATGGCAGAAGAATCAATTCTTTTGGGTGTAGTGCTAGAGAAGAGTGATGAATATCTCATAGACTTCCAAAAGACTGAAGAGATATGTAATGGACGAAGTGCAGCTAGAGTGTTCCTAGGAAGCAAAGATGGCAAAGATTTGTCCTCCATACTTTGGACATTTAGCTAGGAAAGGCTATTCCTTGGAAAGGACATCCATCATGCTTGGAAAGAAAGAGGTTCAGAGAAGGAGAGGAAGACTCCTAATGAGATGGCTTGACCTGGTGAGTTTAGTCATAGACTCTAGTGTGTCAGAAATGGTGAGGATGGTACAGGATAGTTTAGGAGTCAGGTCAGTTGTTCATAAGGTCACTATGAGTCCTAATCAATTTGATAGCACAACCAAAAGAGGAGGCAAATATGTCTTAGACAAAGTTCACCCACAGTGCTTCTTAGAAGCAAGGATGATGAAGCTTTGCCTCATATACTTTGGACATGTTATTAGGAAGGACCAGTCCTTGAAAATGGACATTTTTCTTGGAAGAATCCGTGAAGGAGAGGAAGAACATCAATAAGACGTTTGGACACAATGACTGTAGTAGTGACCTTGAGCACATTAGGGAGGATAAGGATTGCACAGAATAGGTGAAGGCTCAGATCCATTGTTCATTAGGTAACTGTGAGTCATAGTTGACTTAAAAGCATTTATCAACAACAGCAATATATCCATAGCTAGGCAAATCTAGCTCAGAGTATACTTATGACTGTGTTCTTCTCATTTCTTTATAAAAAGCTTTTTGGCACAGTTTCTATGTCAATTCATTTTGTTGAAGGTCTTTTCTTTCTCTGGCCCTCTCCCTTTCTCAACCTTGTCTTTTTCCAAGAATTGGTCCCTTCTGATAACATGATACTGTAGAAGATGATACTTGCCTTTTAGACTAAGATATTTTCATCATCTTTTCCTCTAAGGAGCATTTGATTTCCCTTCTTTCAAAACAAATTTGTTTGTTCTTTTGGCAGTCCATGGGATATTCAGTACTCTTTGCCAACACCACAACTCAAAGGCGTTAATTTTTCTATTTATTCATTGTCCACCTTTCAGATGCACAGGCAATAACTGAATAGGTGATGGCTTGGATCAGATACACCTCAGTTTCTACACTGATATTCTTGCTCTTTAGCATTTTGGACAAGTACTCTTTTCAACAGATTTTTTTTTCCAGTGTAACATGTGTTTTGATATTTTTTTACTGCTGTTACCATAGGTGGTGATTGTAGATTCAAGTAAAATTAAAGGCTGGTAATTTCAGACTTCTTTCTATCTATCATGATGTTGCCTTTTTAATAGACAAAGTAGTGAAAGGAATTGAGGTACCATAATGATCCTATTATTCATAGGCACTTTATGTTGAATTTAGGAAATCTATTGTTCTATGCTAACTTTTAAAAAGTAGAGCTTACTCTGAACATTGTAATTGAACAGATGAAAGAAAGGACAGAAAGAAATATATTATTAGGTATTATATTATATGCATGGAAATTATCAATATGGAACCAACAAGTACATTACAAAGTGAATTGGGAAAGGAGAGAGAGGGAGAAAGTTTGCCTCACTGAATTAGTGGAAAACCAATCTTTCTGTAAACTTCTATTAAAATCATAATAAAAAGATAATGATAGGAATCTTAATAGTAAAAAAGTAAGGCTCACAAATTGATAGCCTACAAGCCTAATATGATCTATAGATAAGTTTGATTTATCTTTCACAGTGTTTGCAACTTGGGAATTTTATGTTAGAATCCATTCTTAAGGATTCTCTTCAAACTGAAAATCTTGATATGACAACATTCTTTATGTTAACATTGTGCTTAAACAGCTATATCCTGTGGCCTTAAACAAAAACTGCATTACTATGCCTATGTCTGATCTCTATAGAAAGTGGTGGCTTTGATCCTGTTATGAAATGTCTGTCTTCATTGTTGGGCTCTACAAAAGGAAAGCTGTATCTAACTACAGACTCTGTTTGTGGGATGAACTTGGGCAACCATATTTTTTTTATGATGTTTCTTCCCTCTCACTCTATCCCTTCACTGTCCTCACTGATTTCATCAGAGATGGTTCTCAATTCAAAGGTGGCCCATCGTGAAGTTTGCCAGGAAATGTTGGCCTGGCAAGGAAAATAAGTCAGGATAGTCACATTCTTCTCTTGGACTTTTGGAATTAGAAAACCAAACAACTGAAATTTGGAGAGATTGTGAAATGTTCTTAACGTCACAGCAAGTCAAAACCCTGTGTAAGATGAATTGTGTGGTAGAGAAAGCCCACCAACAGAGGACAATGCACTTGGACTATTAGGGACAGGTGGCCTGGAAAGCTGAAAATATAACTTTGTCCTTTGATCTCATTTATCATTTTCTATCTGCTGACACTTTATATACTTTATTTCCAGTCCTTAGATGCCACGGAATTACAGGCAATGTGTCCAAGTATTTCTATATGCTGTCTTCCACTTATGGAAACAATAGCCTGCATTATACTAAGCCTCCATTATACTAAGAAAGAAAGGTCCATCTGAGATTGAGAATGAAGTCTATGCTTGGAAGGCCTTGAAGAGAATGAGAAAAGAGTGTGAAGTAAAACTCAAAATCCTAAAAACAGACAGGTATGCTGACCTGCTAGAGACTAATACTAGACTCTTTGATGTATGGAAATGAAAGTAATGTCTCAATTTTCACTCAAACAATAAACAGATATAAGGTGAAGACTAACAATAAAGGGAAAGGCACTCTGTAGAACAATCAACCATTGAGATCAAAAGATCATTATCTGCCCAAGGATAAAATTTTGGAGGAAAAAATAAATATGAAAGAAGGAGAAATGGAAACAGACAACATAGGGAAAATGTGGGATAAGTGACATTACTTTTGGGGATTGTAATCATTGACAATTTCAATTAATTTGATTTGTGAATATCAGTTTCATTAATAAAAAATGTATATCACATCTTGAATGAGAAAATGTCTTTTCCCTGTAGACTGTCACACAAATCACAATAAACTGTTAATGTAAAATTATCATGTACTTAACTAAATTGCTTGTTCTTGTTAGGTGTGTCAACTGGACTCATAGACACTCTTTAGGACTAAAATAGATCATAACCTTGCCCTATCCTGCACCATTCTCACATTCTACATCAGCTCAAACAAACCTATTGTTATAGTCACTGTGTCAAACCGAAGAGTTGTCAGTCTTCCTGTATTTTACTGATCTTTTACTTTTCCCAAACTAATGTCTTTTCTAAGGACTGTACCCTCTTGGCAACATGTCTAAAGTACGTGAGAAGTGATTTCACCATCTATGCCCATGGTTACAGTTACTGAGTCAATCCATCACATTGAGATCTTCCTCTATTTCACTGATTTCATCAAGATAGATTAACACAATGACTGTTACAGTGGTCTTGAATATATCACAGATTATAAGGATAACAAAGGATAGGACAAGGTTTTGATGTGTTGTTCATAGGGTAACTATGAGTTATAAGCGATTTGATGGCATTTAACAACAAGAAAGATGAAGACAAAGCTTTATCATTCCCAAGGAGCATCCTGGTTGTACCCTCTCCAAGACATTTCTCAAGCTGAAAGAACTAAAAATAAACTCAAGCTTCAAGTTACAATATTTAGAGATGTTATAGACAAAATCGTGAATGACCCAGGAAGCATTAAAAGAAGTTAAAGGGGATACACAGAATCACTGTACTAAAAATAATTGAAAATGAAATATTTTAGGAAGTACTATATGAGCAAGTTCCCATGTCAAGGAAAGAAGAAGTTCAAAGCACACTGAGACATTTATGAAAGGAAGGAGGGAAGGGAGGGAGGGCAGGAGGGTGGGAGGGCAGGAGCATGGAAGGAGAGAGAGCGAGAGCGCGAGAGCGCCCTAAGAACTGAGCGATACCAGTTGACATGTTTCAAATGATAGATGAGGCCCTGGACACGCTCATCAGTCTATGCTAGAAAATTTGTAAGACAGCTGCCTGCCGATTGGGAGAGATTCATCATTTTATCATTCTCAAAAAAAGAGGTGATCCAATGATGAGGAAATTATCAAACAATATCATTAATATCACAGACAAGTAAAATACTTCTGAAGAGCATTAAAAAAAATGTCTAGAACAGTACATAGAAAAAGAACTGCCAGAATTTTAAGCTAGATTTAAAAGAGGCTGTAGCTCCTAAGGTATCATTGCTGATGTCAGATGGCTGAAAAACAAAGAAAACCAGAAAAATGTCTACTTGTGCTTCATTGACTATACAAAGGTATTGGACTTTGTGGACCATGACAAATTATGGCTAACATTGAGAAGAATGAGAATACCAGAACACTTAATTATGGAAAAACCTGTATCTCGTGGGAGTGATGGTGGACCAGGAGTGACACCAGACTGGGAGAAGCCACAGGAAGCAAGTAGGACAGCTGGAATCTGAGTGAGGTACTTTGTGGGGTTCCCTGCTATTTGGACCATGTGGGACCCCTTAAGCTCAAGCAGAATGAAGTGAGACAGCTGGAGCTTGAGTGATGTGGCAGACCAGTTCTTTAAGGGAAATCCAAGGCTTCCTCATATTCTATTTAGGTCCCCATGGATGCCCACTCTGAGAGCATCTGCATGTGCATATACCCTGTGCATGTCCACACATGTGTCCACCCTGTGTGCATATCCACCCTTCACACATGTCCACCCTGCACATGTACCCATGCTCTGCCTTGCATCTCCTCACATCCAGTCAACTAACTGCCTTTAGTCAGGAGTGCCTTGGACTGGCCTAGCTATAAAAGTTGTCTGACAGAATAGCCTGTGTTCACAGGCCTTTTCTCCCCAAACTGAAACAAATCTTTCCTTGTGTCAGAAGTTCAGAGATAAACACAGGCAGAGTAGCTGTTCCACCCTCTTCTGGAGCAAATCAAGAACCTGCTGTCACCTCAGGCATGGAAAAACTCTACCAAAGCAATGTCATGTAAGAAGCAGACTACTGCATACCATACATAAGCCCAAAGCAGGATGTCATCCCCAAAAGTGACACAATACTAAGAAGTTTCTGAAAACTGGAAAGTCTGATAGAAATTTCTGACACAGAATTTAAAAGAACATAATTGGATATTTTCAATGGATGAAAGACAAAATTGAAGAATTATGGGGCACTGCAAGCAAAAGCCAGGAAGATCTTAAAAAAAAAAAAATCCAAAACAATGCAGATAAAACAAATAAGGCATTAGCAACTCTGGAAAAACAAGAAACCACAATCCAAAATATGAGGTCCAATGTTTCAGATGCTGTCAATATGATGGAGGGACACATGAACAGAGTTGAAAAGATGGAACACAGAACCAGTGAAATAAAAGATAGAATTGTCACCACTGATCTGCTAGAACACAATCCAGAATAAAAAATGAAGGGAAAAAAAAGAAAACCTAAGAATAATGTGGGACACCATCAAAAGAATTAACATGTGCATCAAAAGAATCCCAGACAGGAAGAAGCAAGTAAAGACACCAAAAAAGTTGTAGAAGAATTACTAGAAAATGTCCCAAGCCTAATGAAGAATAATGAGAGACTAAATATTCAAGAAGCTGAGTGAACACCATATAGATTAGATCTCAAAAGAAAAACACCAAGGCATATCAATATCAAATTTGCTAGAACCAAAGATAAGGAGAATTCTAAAAGCAGAGAATGAGAAATAAAGAGTAACCTGTAACAGAGAACAAGTAAGATTAGATGCCGATTTCTCAGCAGAAACCATGCAAGTAAGATGACCATGGAATGACGTATATCAAACACTAAAGGATCACAAATGTCAAACAAGAATATTGTACCCAGGAAAACTGTCCACAAATAGAAAGGGGAGATAAAGATATTCCCAGAAAAAAAACAGAACCAAAGAGATTTTGTAAAAACAAGACCACTGTTGCAGGAAACACTAAAAGACTTCCTTCTTACAGAGGTGACACAAACTGAAACTGAACACCTGAAAGGATGGACCAAAGTAACTAGCAACAAAACCAACAAGAAATAAACAAAATGATAGCAATAAAACTTTGCTTCTCAATAATCACACTGAATGTAAATGGTCTATCAATATGCTAACTACAAGAGACACACCTGAAAAGTGAAGTTAAAGAAAGATTAAAAATAAAAGGGTAGGAAAAATATACAACAAAACTAGGAGTTGGTTCTTTGAAAAGGTAAAAATCAACAAACCACTAGCAAAACTAACTAAAGAAAAGAATACTCCAAATAAAAGATGAAATGGGCAATGTGACAACAGAACCAACTAAAATAAAAAAGCTAACAATAGAATATTATGAAAAACTATACTCAAATAAATATGAAAACCTAGAGGAAATAGACAAATACTTAGCAATTCACAACCTACCTAAACAGATACAAAGTGAAACTTAACACCTGAACAGACTCATTACTAAAGAAGAAATTGAAAAGGTGATAAAACAAATTCCAGCCAAAAAAAGCCCTGGACCAGATGGTTTTATAAGTGAATTTTATTGAACATTTAGAGAAGAACTATCATCAATTCTACATAACATATTTACTATTTCAGAGAATAGAAAAAGATGGAATTCTCCTAGCCTCATTCTATGAAGCAAACATATCCTTGATATGAAAACCAGGTAAAGATACCACCAAAACAGAAAACTATGATTTATCTCATGAACATAGATGCAAAAATCCTGAATAAAACCTTGACCAATAGAATCAAACAATACATCAAAAAATAATTTACCATGACCAAGTGTGATTCATAAAAGGTATGAAATGATAGTTCAACATAAGGAAAACAATCAGTATAATTGATCACATTAACAAAGCAAAAGACAAGAACCACATGATCAATTGATGTGGAAAAAGACTTTGACAAAATCCATCACCCTTTTCTGATTAAAACATTTAACCAAATAAGAATAAAGGGGGATTTCCTCAACATAGAAAAAGTATATACGCAGTCCCGACTACCAACATTGTTCTCAATGGATAAAGATTAAAGGCATTCCCTTTGAGAACAGGAACTAAGCAAGGATGCTCCCTATTACCTCTCCTATTCATGATTGTATTAGAAATCTTAGTGATAGCAATAAGAGAAGGAAATAAGAGGTATTCAAATTGGCAAAGAGAAGGTAAAATTATCTCTATATGCAGATGACATGATAGTATACTTAGAAAACCCTAAAGAATCAGCAAGAAAACTACTGGACATAGTGGACCAATTTAGCAAAGTGGCAGAATACAAGATCAATATACAAAAATCAGTCAGACACTTCTCCAAGGAAGACATTCAGATGGCCAACAAGCACATGAAGAAATGTCCAAAATCCCTAGCTCTGAGAGAGATGCAAATCAAGACAACCATGAGATATCATCTCACTCCAGTAAGACTAGCAAAATTTAACAG
>NW_006399818.1:12782516-12786589 GCF_000299155.1 Elephantulus edwardii
AATTCCAAAATCTCTGTAGATGTTCATTGAAATGAAAAATAAATAAATTAAAATATTTAAAAAAATCAGTCGGATTTTTCAACAGTGAAAAAGAGAATATAGAAGTCATGGTAAGAAAAACAATACCCATCACAATAGCTAATCACAAGATTAAATACCTGGAAGTAAATCTAAATAGAAACACAAAATGTCTATTCAAAGAAAATAACAAAACATTTCTACAAGAAACAAAAAGAAACCTGGAGAAATTGAATAATATACCTTTTTCTTGGATAGGAAGATTCAATATTGTGAAAATGACAATACTACCAAAGGCAATTTATATCTTTAATGCAATCCCAATACAAATACCAATTCCATTCTTCAATGAGAAGAAAAAGGCAATCTCCAATTTCATTTGGAATGGAAAGAGGCCTCCAATAAGCAGTACTACTTAAAAAGAGAAATAAGGTAGGAAGGATCTCACTCTCTGATTTCAAGACAGTGTGGTGTTCAAGACAGTGTGGTACTGGTACAATGACAGACACATAGATCAATGTAGTAGAATTGAGAACCCAGAACTTAGCCCATCTACATATGGACAACTGATTTTTGATAAGGAGATGAAATCAGGTAAGTGGGGAAATGACAGCCTTTTTAACAAATGGTGTTGGTAAAATTGGAAAACAATCTGCAGAAAACTCAAGCAAGACCCACACTTCACACCATACACAAAAACCAACTCAAAGTGGATCTAGGAACTAACACCAACGCAAAGGACTATAAACTTCATTAGAGAAAAGCTTGGAAGAACTCTAGAAAGCCTTGATCCACAGCATGAAAAGACTTCCAAGCATCCTGAAAAACCTACAACCAGGAGAGGATAAAATTTATGAATGGGACTAAGAGTCAAATTCCTATGCACATCCAAAAACTCCAACAGGATAAAAAGGAAAACTGCAGACTGGGGAAAAATATTCGGTAATGACATGTCTGATTAGGGACTTATATCTAGAATTTATAGACTAATTGAGCACCACAATAAGATAAACAACCCAACTGAAAAATGGGCACAGGATATAAAAAGACACTTCACCAAAGAAGACATTCAGATGGCAAACAAACACATGAAGAAATGTCCAAAATCCCTACTTCTGTGAGAGATGAAAGTCAAAACAACTATGAGATACAATCTCACCCAAGTAAATGTAGTAAAATTCCACAGAGCAGCAAATGATAAGTGCTGGTGAGATTGTGGAGAAACAGGAACCCTTATTGGCTGTTGGTGGCAGTGCCCATCAACAAAAAATGGATAGAGAAGCTGTGGTATACACAATGGAATACTGCATTGCATTGAAAAACAAGGGAATAATGAAATATTATACAAAATGGGTGACCCTGGAGGGCATTATGCTGAGTGAAATATCTCAGTCACAAAAGGCAAATGCTGCATAATGCCACTGTTGTAAAGTGGGACTGACATTGTGCTTGGGGGGAACCTAAGAAAAGAGGGGAAAAATAATGTAACAACATTGAAAACTGAGATTGTTCAAAGCTTTAGTTTGCTTGGCTCCACAGTCAACACTCTTGGCAACAGCAGCCAGGAAATTAAAAGACATATTGCGATGGGAAAGTCTGCTGTTAGGGACCTCTCCAAAGTACTAAAGAACAATGGTGTCTCTCTGGAGACTAAGGTGTGTCTGATACAGGCCATGGTCTTTGCAATCATTTGTTATGCATCAGAGAGTTGGACAATGACTAGGGAGGATAGAAAGATAATTGATGCCTCTGAGCTGTGGTGCTGGAGAAGAGTATTGACTGTACCTTGGACAGCTAAGAAAACAAACAGATTCAACCTGGAGAGGGATAAACCATGTGGCTCCTTGGAGGGAAGGATTCTGAGGTTTCATCTAACATACTTTGGACATGTTGTAAGGAGGGTCCAGTGCTTGGAGAGGGACATCTTGCTTGGTAGGGTGGAGGCAAAGCGCAGGAGGGGAAGGCCCACTATGAGGTTGATTGATTCAATGACTGGGGTAATCAGGATGGGTATATCAGACACAGTGTGATTGGCACAGGACAGAGCAGGGTTTACGGCTGTTGTACATATGGTCGCTATGAGTCACAAGCGACTCAACAGCATATAACAGCAACAACGAAACAGATGAGGGAAAGAACTGTTTAAAACTAATATATGATTAGTTATTATTTTCATGACCAGAGTCCATAATAAGAGCTGCCAGTAAAGTGGACTGGTGGGATCGGGAATGAGAGAATTTTTTTGCTTTACAAAGAGAAAAGAAAAGAAAACTGGGGGAAGGGGTAAGCAGAGAGGAAAATGTGTAACAATGAATGAATGAAAATACAAAATCGCTATAAACTTTCATTAAGATCTCAATTCAAAAAATAAGAAAAACCTGTATCTCATTCAAGAAGTTATTGTGCAATCAGAGCAAAGTAACACTTTATGGTTTAAAATTTAAAAAAATATGTGTATCAGATTGTATCCTTTCTTCATATTTATTTAATTAGTTTTGTTGTTGTTGTTGTTATGTGCTATCAAGTCACATCATAATGATGCATAGCAACCCTATGTACCAGAGCCCTAAATGCTGCTCTATTCTGTGCCAACCTCACCGTCTCCAACACATTCATTCCCACCAGCCCAATCACATAATCGATCCATCTCATTGAGGGTCTTCCTCTCCTGCACTGTCCCTCCACTCCCAAACATGATGTCCCTCTCCAAGGACCAGTCCCCCCTTGCAACATACCCAAAGTTTGTCAGACGAAGCTTCAGAATCTTTGACTTCAAGGAGCATTCTGGCCTCATCTTCTCCAGGATAAACCTGTTTGTTCTAGCAGTACATGGTATAGTCAACACTCTTCTCCAGCACCACAGCTCAAAGGCATCAATTCTTTTCCTATCATCCCTTGTCACTGTCCAACTCTCTGATGCATGGCACATAATTGTGAAGACTATAGCCCAGAACAGATACACCTTATTCTCTAGCGTGACATTGTTGCTCTTCAGGACTCTTGAGAGGTCCCTCACAGCTGACTTTCCCAATGCAATTTGTCTTTCAATTTCCTGGCTGCTGTTAACAAGAGTGTTGACTGTGGAACCAAGTAAACTAAAATTGTTAACTATCTCAATCGTTTCACCATCCATATTGATGCTGCCAGTTGGCCCAGTGGTGAGAATCTGTTTTCTTGATGCTGAACTTCAATCCGTATTGAAGGCTGTAGTCCTTGACCTTCTGCAGCAAGTGCTTCAGTTCCAACCCAGTTCCAGCAAGCAGGATTGTGCCATCTGCATAACACAGGTTGTTGATGACTCTTCCACCAATCCTGATGCCACATTCCTCCTCGCACAGATCAGCGTCTCAGATCATCTGTTCTGCATAAGGACTGAAAAGGTATGGAGATGGACCCCCTTCTTGATTTTAAACCATGCAGTGTTTCCTTGCTGTGTTCTGACAATTGCCTCTTGGTCCAAGTATAGGTTTTACATAAGCACAATCTAATGTTCTGGGATTCCCATTCTTCTCAGAGTCAGCCATAGCTTGTTGTGATCCACACAGTCAAAAGCCTTTGCATAGTCAAGAAAGCACAGATAGTCATTCTTCTGGTATTCTCTGCTTTCTGCCAAGATCCATCTAACATTAGCTATAATATCCCTAGTACCACCTAAATCCAGCCTGCACATCTGATAGTTCTCTGTTGACATATTGCTCCAGTCGTTTTTGGATAATTTTCAGCAGAATCTTGCTTGCATGTGATATTAATGATATTGTTCGATAATTTCAGCACTCTATTGGGTCACCTTTCTTTAGAATGGGAACAAATATTGATCTTTTCCAGTCAGTTGGCCAACTGGCTGTCCTCCAGATTTCCTGGCACATTCAGGGCAGTGTCTGTTTGTTGATATTTATCAACTGGTATGCCATCAACTCCTGGAGCCTTGTTTTTTGCCAATTCCTTCAGAGCAACTTGACCTTCCTCCTTCATCACCGTAGGCTCTTGCTCATATGTTACTTCATGAAATTCTTCTATGTCAGCCAATTCCTTCTGATACAGTGACTCTGTATACT
>NW_006399818.1:12787484-12799371 GCF_000299155.1 Elephantulus edwardii
CAGAGCATCTGGTGGATTCAAACTGCTCACCTCTGGGATTTCAGTGCAGCTTCTTGCCACTAAGCCACCAGATCTTGCCACAGCCTTTTAGAATTTTATGTTCTGCTTTTTGATTTCTTAGTTTCTTCCTTTAGCTTTGGCTTCTCGGCTCTCTAATGCAATATTCAGAGTCTCATCTGACATCCATGTTGGTCTTTTCTTCTTCTTCAGCCTTTGTAATGATCTTTTGCATTCTTCATGGATGATTTTCTTTATATCCTCCCAGAGCTCATTTGGTCTATGCTCATTGGTGCTCAAGGCCTCAAACCTGTTCGTGAGATGGTTTTGAAATTCAAGTGGGACAGACTTAAGGTCAAATTTTGTTTCCCATGGATTTGATTTCATTTTCCTCAACTTCAATTTGAACTTGCATATGAGTACCTGGTGGTCTGTCCCACAATCGGCACCTGGCCTGATTTTCACAGCTGCTATTGAGCTTCTCCAGCAAGTCTTTCCACAAATGTAATCGATTTGATTTTTATGCATATCATCAGGTGAAATCCATGTGTATGGCCAGTGTTGAATGTGCAGAATTCTCTCATTCTATCTCCAGCTTCATTTCTCTCACCGAGTATGCTAAGGAAATTATTTGAAAAGTTGGACTCTGTGAAGAAGAATATGGCAACAGGGACAGAGGAAGATTCACCAATAACCTTGGTATTCAGATGACACAATCTTGCTTGCTGAAAGTGAAAAGAACTTGAAGTTCTTGCTGCAGAAGATCAGAGATTACAGTCTTCAATATGGACTGCATGTCAATATCAACAAGACCAAGAATCTCATCACTGAACCAATAGGCAACATCATGATGGTGGGAGAAATGATTGTGATTGTCAACAACTTCATCTTACTTGGATCCACAATCTTGCTTGATACCAACAGTAAGGATAAAGGAGATGTATTGCACTGGAAAAGTCTTCAGCTAGGGGTCTCTCCAAATTATTAAGGAGTAATGATGTTATTTTGAGAACTGACGTGCTCTTGAGTCAGGTCATGGTCTTTTCATTTTCTTGCTGCACTGCCGAGAGCTGGACAAGGAATAAGGATGACAAAATAAATGATGCCTTTTAACTGTGATATTGGAGACAGTACTGAATATCCCTTGGACTGCCAAAAGAACAAACAGATGTCTTGGAAAAGGTGCAGCCAGGTGGTCCTTAGAAGCAAAGATAATAAAGCTTTGTCTCACATATTTTAGGTAGGTTGCTAGGACAGGCTCTTCCTTGGAGAGCATAATGATACTTCGGGGTGGGGAGGGATAGAAAAAGAGAAGAAGACCCTCAACCAGATGTATTGACAAAGTGACTGAAGGAGTATGTCAGAGATTATTTTAATGGCACAGGATAGCACAGGGTACAAATCTGTTGATCATACGGTCACTATGATCATACTCAACTCAGTGGCACCTAATAACAAAACAACAACAATAATAGCATCTGAAAGTTGAACAATGAATAAGGATGACAGAAGAAAAAAAATATGCCTTTGAGTTTTGGTGTTAGAGAAGTTGTTATTATTAGGTGCCATCGAGTCAAGTATCATTCATTGCAACCCTATGAACAAAAGATCTGAAACCTATTCTATCCTGTGTGTCATCCTCACACTTCCTGACACACAGATTCCATTGCAACAGTTACCATGCCAACTCACTTGGTCAAGGGCCTTTCTCTCCTTTGCTGACCCTTCACCCTTTCCAGCATCATGTTAGAGAAGAATATTGAATATCTCATGGATTGTTAAAAGATCAAACAAATATGTTTTGGAGAAAGTACAACTAGAGGACTCCTGTCTTATGTACTTTGGGAATGTTGTTAGGAGGGACCAGTCCTTGGAAAAAAGATATCACGTTTAGAAAGGTGGAGACTCAACGAAAGAAGAGAAGACCTTCAACAGGATGGATCAGCACAGTGGTTATTGCAATGGGTTCAAGTAGATCAGAAATGATAAGGATGGCACAGGAGAGGGTGAAGTCTAGATCTGTTGTTCATAGTGTCATTATGAGTCATAGTTGACTTGATGACACCTAACGACAGCAACTGTGTCCTTATGTAAGGGAAAGGAGAAGGTGATTCAAGTTCGGGTAAAAGCCAGCTTGGTGATCGGTTTTCTCGGCCATTGAGTAAGTGAGAAGTTAAATGGAAAGGAATTACATGGAGGTACTGACATGCTGATAACCAAAAGGTTGGTGGTTAAATCCACCCGCAGTACCTCAGAGGAAAAGCTTGATGACTGACTTCTGAAAAATCAGCCACTGAAAACTCAATTGAGCATAGTTCTACTCTGAGTAAGATGTTATTGTTGTTGCATGTTGTCGAGTCAACTACAACTCATAGCAACCCATATGTACAATAGTTCTAAACCCAGCTCTATCCTGAGCCAGCCTCACTGTCTCTGAAACACCTACCCCCATTATCCCAGGTACTGTATCAATCCTTCTAATTCAGGATCTGTCCCTCTATCCTTCCATTCATGATGTTCTCCTCCAAGGGCTTGTCCCTGCCTGCAACTTGCCCAAAGTACAGGTTTTCCTTTGTCAGGTTTACTTTTGTTTAGTTTTACTGTAAAGACAAAGTTAATGGGGAAGGAAGGGAGGAGACAAAGAATACTACTCAGGTGTGAATATTAGAAGCACAGCAGGACACAAAGAATAGTCTTCATTGAATGACAATGCATTGTTCCTCCTACAGTAACACAAACAATGGGTATCCTAAAAGACAAAATATGGACATGGCACCATGGGTTTAATAAATTGTCAAGGAATCCCTTCTAAGGAGATTAGTCTTTCTTGAAGTTTATAATGGACTCAAAAGAGATAAGAGTATTCCAGATGAAAAGAGTCACAAGAGCAATGGTATAGGTTTGTGGAGATACCATGCTTTCAGGGTGGTATGGTGGTAGGGAGGAGGAGGAGGAGGAGGGAAACTAGCAGGCCAGATTTACTGAAGCTGATACTTCCCATTGGAGAGTAGTGGAAAAACACTGCTGATAAGGTTGTTGGAGCCAGCCTGTGCAAAGCCTTGGCTTTCAGGACAAAGGGTTTGGACTTGATCCTGAAGGCAGTAGAAGCCAGAGAAGACTGGAGAAAGGGGTTGACTTGATGAAAGAGTTCCTCATTCACTAAAGAAAAGCGCTAACACAGCTCATTTTTCTCTTAGAAAACAATCACAGAATTTAGCTTAAATGCATCCCCAACTCAGTGAAAAGCATATACCAGCCCCAGCAAGGCTCCCTGGGGGAGTTCACGAGTTCAGACTCAAAGCACAAGATGTGTTTTCTTTGGCATTCAGCTATGTCTATGGGTGATACATGTCCTCAAATGAGGACAGACTGATATGATTTAAAATTTTGTATCAGTATTTCTGACTGTTTTCTCATCAGTCCTTTCCCCCTATACTCAATCTCAGACTCTACCACTTCATGATATCCACCGTAAAATCGTTATGAATCGTATCGTTTATGCAGGCATTCCCTGGGTTACATCTGCCTTACAATTTCTTCTTGTGCTTTCATATTATGAAAGTTTGCCCTCACTGAATCAATCCATACTTGCAGGAAAGTCTCCATTACAACCATCTTCAATTACTGCATGTGCAGCTTTCAAATTATTGAAGACTTTGAGATTTTCCTTGCACCAAAATAAAGCTTAATGAAAACTGTAGTCACCCGGTCAAACTTACTTAAAATCCTTGAAGAAATAGTTAGGAACAGATCTTGTTCATAATCTAGAAACTGTCGATGCTTTCTTAGTAGCATCTGAGTGGTATGAATTCCCAGGATAAGGATTTTGAAGGAATTGAATTACTGCTTTCTGAAGCTCTTTGGTACTTAGCACTGGTGTGAAACACCTCACATGGTGTCTGGCACGTGGTCCCTAGAGTATGGCAGACACTCAAGTTCAGGTTCTTAAAAGCAATGTTTATGGAACATAAAATATAAAATGGAAATATGATGTATTTCTCTACTTTTCTTTCCTTATTGTTCTTTTCAATCTCCTGTTCAAATCCATTCTTTTCTTTCTCTACCCTCTGTCCCCCACCCCTTTTTAAAACTTTCTATCTGCTTGTAACTTTCTTTTCCCCTACAGGAACTGGGAAAGACAAGGATGTGTGGGCGGCCATGGCATTCCTCCAAGGAAAGTGTGAGGCTTTGGGCAAAATAGATCTCTCATTTCTTCCAAACATAGGTCTAATCTGAACTGGCTCCAGGCTCTAGTCTCCAATCCAATTTTAGTGGTTTCAGTTGGACTCCATGTGTGGGGACCCTGGGGATGCTGTGTCGTTAGTTTTGTCTTGTACAAAACCTGTTTTCTATGCACCTACTTCTCTTCCAGAATGAGGCACCCACATTCCCTTTTCTCGAGTCACCAGCACTCCACAGAGACGCTCCTGAGTGAAACGCCTGGCTGAGGAGAAGCAGAGCTTCATTAAGAGTTTGATTTATCCCCAAATGATCTATTGTTATGCATCAAACATGTTTTCCCTACGAACCAGTTGGCAGGAAGCATACAGATAAATTACTACAAGATGTAACCAGACAAGCTGCTTAAAAGAAAAATGGCTCTGTGTATGTGTGTATAGCTCAGGAGAACACATCTATAAAGTTGATTGTTGGGAAATCAATTCAGTGTAGATTTGGTGGAAGAAATGATGGCCTGCCGGCCCCAAACTACTAGCTCGCTCTCATATCAGTTTTTTGAAGGCCCTTTTCTATTGTCACAATAGTAAGGATGGAATTAATTCTGAAGGGCCTTCAAAGAGGACGTTCTATTGGGTTAAGCAAAGGCAACTACAAATTCTCTCCATGGATACAAATTGTACCAGTGAAACTTGTTTGCTGAATAGAATGGCTTAGAGTGATGCACTTGAACATAACAACATTTGTTTGTTATGATAGATTTCCAAAGAATATTAATAATGCAATAGTACAACAGCATAATGACATACCTTTTGATACTAAAGATAACTCATAGGATATTGCATTTGAGTGAGATAAGTATACATTCTGTCTATTTCCACTTTCTAGTTCTTTGGCTTTGTTTCAACTTCACTGATACTGTCCCCTCTTTTACATACAGAAGTGCTGGTGCTGGTGGTAACAATTGAGTCAATTCTTATTCATAACAATTCTATATTAACGGAGTTGAACTGCCACCAATGGCTTTCTGTGATGTAATCTTCACAGAAAGAAAACAAATAGGTCTGTCTTAGAGAGGGTGAAAACCACTTTGTCCTTGGTGGCTAGGAATTTGAAGCTCTGTCTCACATATTTTGGGCACGTGGCCAGGAGGGACCTGTCCTTGGAGGAGACCATCATGCTCAGAAGGGTGGAGGGACAGGGCAGGAGAGGAAGACCCCAGATGAAATTGATTGATAGAGTAACTGGGGCAATGAGGTTATGTGTGTTGGAGTCAGTAAGATGGGCTCAGGACAGGGCAAGCTTCAGAGCTGTTGTATATAGGGTTACTGTGAGTTGCAGGTGACTTCATGATACCTAACGACACCAACAGTCTTTACAAGAACAAATCATCAGGTCTTTTCTCCCATGAAGCTGCTGAGTGGACCCATATGACTTACCTTTCTGTTAGCAGTAAACAACTTAACTATTATATGACCAGAGGGGGTTGTTGTTGCTGTAAGGTACCCTCAAGTTGACTAGGACTCCTAGTAACTCCATGAACAATAGATCTGAACCTTGTCCTATCTTGTGCTATTCTTATATTTTTTAATTTTTTTTATATACATACTCATGCCCATTGTCATAGTCCCCATGTCAATCTACTCATTAAGGGTCTTACTCTCTTACACTGACATTTCACCTCTCCAGGTATGAGGTACTTATCCAAGGACCAGTCTCACCTAATATGCCCAAAGCCTCACCATCCTTGCCTCCTAGGATCCTGGCTATTGTTGTAGTTATGTACCGTTGAGTTGCTTGCAACTCATAGCAACTCTGTGTACAACAGGCAACCTCATCATCTCTGACACACCTACACCTACATTGAGCCAATCCATCTCATCCAGGGTCCTCTGCTCTTGCACTGTCCCTCCACCCTCCCAAGCATGATGTCCCTCTCCAAGGTCTGGCCCCTCTTTGCAACATGCCCAAAGTATGTCAGATGAAGCCTCAGAATCCTTTACCTCCAAGAATCATCCTGGATTCATCCTCTATAGGATGAAATCTGTTTGTTCTCCTAAAAGTCCATGGTATATTCAACACTCTTCTCCAGCACCACAGTTCAAAGGCATGAATTCTCCTATTATCCCTAGTCATTGTTCAGCTTTCTGATGTATAACAAGTAATTGCACAGACCATCGCCTGGAACAGGCACACCTTAGTCTCCAGAATGACATCATTGCTCTTCACTACTCTGGGATGATCTCTGACAGCAGATGTTTCCAGTGCAATTAGTCTTTTATTTCCTGGCTTCTGGTACCAAAAGTGTTGATTGTGGAGCCAAGCAAACTGAAGCTGTTAACAACCTCAGTCTCTTTACCGTCTATCATGATGCTGTGTTGCCAATTGGCCCACTGGTGAGAATCTATTTTCTTGATGTTAAGCTTTAATCCATACTTAAAGCTGCAGTCCTTGACCTTCTGCAGCTGTACTTTCTGCAAGATACATGTATTAATTCTTCTGAAAGTCCTTGGGATGTTCCGTACTCTTCACTAACACCACACCTAAAAAGCATTAATTCTTCTGTCATCCTTAGTCATTGTCCAACTTTCAGATGCATAAAAAACACTTGAGAAGACCACAGCTCAAGTCAGATGCACCTTAGTCCTTAAACATCACTGTTTAGGTTTTAGACATCATTACTCCTTTATACCTTAGACAGGTCCTTGACAGGAATTACTAGGTAAGGTTGTCATTGTTGTTAGGTGCTATTAACCTTATGAACAACAAATCTGAACTCTGTTCTTTCCTTTGTTATCCCCACCATTTCTTACATACGGAGTCCATTGCTGCAGTTACTGGGTCAATCCATCTTGTTGAGGGTCTTCCTCTCTTTCACTGATCCTCCATCCCTATCCAAGGAATAGCCTCTCCTAACAACATGTCCAATGCATGTGAAATGAAGCTTTGTCATCTTTGCCTCCAATGAGCACTCTGATTGCACATTCTTCAAGATATCTAAGTTTGTTGTTTTGGCAATCCATCATTTGGTCTTATTAATACAGCATTTGTCTGTCAGTTTGCTGTTTTGGGTAACTTGTGAGTTGCTGTGATGTTGGAAGCCATAATACCAGTGTGTCAAATGCCAAAAGGGTCATCCATAGTGGAGAGGTTTGATCAGAGCTGACAGATTAAGGCAGATTGAGGAGTAGGATTGGCCATCCATTTCGGAAATAACAGTCCTCTGAAAACATTATGACCAATAGAGGGACACAGGTAGCTAAAGTATTAGAGATAGAGCTCAGAAAGCAAACCAATCAAAAGGAGGAGTAGCAGCTACAAACCAGGGAGTGAGAATCATATTATCTATTGTACAAAGTTATTATAAGAATTATATGTTTCCCTAAGTGAGAACAATTTATGTTCTACTATTAACCTAAAAGGTTGGAGGTTCAGCAAACTCTGGTGGCCTATTGGTAAGAAGCTTCACTGCAATCCCAGAGGTGTGCAGTTCAAACCCACCAGTTGCTTTGCTGGAAAAGGAGGAACAATCTCCTCCTGTACCAGTCAAACCTGATTTGATGGTACACACACACACAAATAATAAAAATAAAAAAATAAAATTAAAAAAAAAAGGTTGGAGGTTCAAACTCACCCAGAGACATCACAGAAAAAGGTCTAAAGGTCTGTTGTTTCCATTAAGATTAAAACCAAGGGGGGAAAAATAATTTGAAGTAGATCTTCTTGGTAACACATGGGATTATTACGAGTTGGAATCAATTCAACAGCAATGGTTTTTTTCTGATTTTCTTAAAACTACAATTAAAAAAAATTTATTTCAAACAGATAAACAAATGGTCTAAAGCTGCACTAGAGTTAGTAAAACTTAGATTTTGGTTCCTCACTTGTACTAGTCATATTTCAAGGACTCAATAGCTGCATCTGGCTTGTGGCCTCTCTGTTTGGGAGAGTGGATATAAAATATTTCCATGATTGTAGAAAGTTCTATCAGACAGTGCTGTCCTAGAACAAGCCAAGCACAAAGTAAATACTTTATATATAACTGTTCCCTCCTGCTTCAGCGTTATAAAATGTTTTTATACATAGTGCCTGATTAAAGGGCTAACAATCCAGAAAAGTTGGAAGACCCTTGACAGTCTCTTGGATAAGACTATCTCCCTACGTGGCGTTCTAACCTGGCTCAAATCTACAAAGCACAAGGATTGCTGGAAAACTGGAGAATATTCGTGACAGAGGATTTCTGAACCTTTAATTAAAAGATACAAAACGCATATGAAAGAGATCTTGACTCCAACTATGAAATTTTGTAATCAAGTAAAGATAAGTATGAAAGAAGAAACATGGTAGAATCAACAGAGTAAGGTAAGGAATGTAAGACTAAAGAGCAAGTATCCTTGCTTTAAACAAGAATTAAGAAATCTAAACAGTCTGGTGCTAAAATGCTTATGAACTTCCTAACTGGTTTCATTTAACTTCTTTGGGCAAGTCCCAAAGTAGATGAAAGCTAACACAAGATGTGGAGCCGAAGCTTATGATTTTTTTTTTACAAGGTCCAAACAGAGTTGTTTCAATTCAGGACCATATTGATGTGTGGGTTGAGTCCAACACATCTACAATGCAAGTGATGAGATTGTATCATGCAGTGAAAGACCTCTTGATCTTCAAAGCATATTTTCTGACAGAACTAAAGCAAATGGACCTCTTTCCATATGCAGAAGCAAAAAGAACAAAATCAACACCAACATATGTTGAGTGTTTAATATGCACAACTCGGCTCACTGTCATCAAATTGAATCCAACTCATAGCCGCCCTCCGTCAGATTTCTGAGGCTGTGAAGAGCAGTGGGAAAAGACTGTTCATCTTTCTCCCAAAAGCCCACGGGTGGATTTGAACTGCTCACAAAACAAAGCTTTGGGAAAGCAGCAAGCCTCCCTATCGGCTATGCATCCACAGTTTTCCCTAATCATAGTAAACAAGCCATCTGATTTAATCTCAATATAACTTAAGGAAGCAAAGACTTAAAAGATTAGTTGCCTTTGAGTGGGTTCTAACTGATGGTGACCCCATGTATTTCATAGTGTAGATCTTTACACCATAGTGCATTCACTTGCTGGTTTTTGAGAAGCAGATCTGCAGGTCTTCTGAAATGTCTCTGGTGAACTCTAGTTTATAACTTTTTTTTTTTTTTAGTTTATAACTTTTAAGACAAAATCCTAGCCTATTAACCACTGGCTCTACCCGTGAACTACAAGGACTGTTACTGGCCTCATTATAGACGTGGTGAATTGAGGCATTGAATGTTTAAGGAAGTCTTATGCTACAATGTGGTGCAGCCAGAATGTGACCCTGAATGGTCTAACAAGAATTCACTTTCTCAACCACCGAGTTTGAGGCCTGTTACAATGAGCAATCTGTGATTACCTTCCTGAAATTTACAAATGTAATAAATTTTTCTACAATGTTTAGGGATTTCCTTCTTAAATGGATTTTGTTCTTTTAGGAAATAATTCTTAAGTATATTAAAGAAAATTATAGTATCATTCAAGGAAGAGTAACTCCTACTTATTGCTGTGGAGTTGAACAGACTCACAACTCCAGTAGATTTTTTGAAGCTATAAGTTGCACAGGAAATTGCCTATCTTTCTCCCATGGATTTCCCTCCAAAAAGTAAAAATAGACATGTAGTTTTCGAGACAAAATACCTTGTAGTTGTGGTTGTGTACTGCAGAGTTGGAACTGGCCCATAGCTGACTTCCAGCAGGTTTTCAGAGGCTGTAATTGTATGGGAGGAGATGGCCCATCCTTCTCCCATGGAACAGCTGGTTGCCTTGAACCGTGTGCCTTCAGGATTGAAATGCAGCTTCTTGCCAGCAGGACACCAGAGCCCCCTAAGAAACCTTACAGACTGTATGTAAACAAGCACTTAATGAATAAATGAAAAAAAAAGGAATCAGTGAGATCATTTTATATTCAATGGTTAAACCATTTTATCCACTATACTGGAGTGAAGGAATTGACAGAAATACTTTGTCAATCCCTATAAAGTCTCACTAACACACCTAATCCCATTGCCCCAGGTATCATGTCAATCTGTTATTGAACACAAGGGATTTTTTTTAGTCATTGCCAACAAGACAGTTGTTGTTTGTTGTTACTGATTGCCTTCAAATCAAGCATCACTCATAACGCCCCTATAAACAAAAGGCCTGAAACCCCTCTACAACTATTGACATTTATCAAAGTTCATAGAGTTTCCAGAAGCATGTTGTTTAGGAAGTCGGGGATTGCAATATCCAAAGCACTTTATTGCGGGTCTGGGAGGACAGAGGGAATCTTCTAAAAAACTGCCTCTTCGTCTAAGAGTGGTTCTTAGTTTTTATACTTGAGTTGGGTGTTACAGTTCCTAGTAAAGAGAGAGCCTTGTGACTTGTGACACATTTTACATTTAACTGAAAAAAAAAAGGCTTCAAAGAGGTAAATACTAATTTGATTATATATAACTATGAAAAACATCTTCAAATAGACAAATGTTGATTCAATTATTTATAATTGTAATAAACATCTTCAAAAAGATAAGTGCTAATCCAGAAAAGAATTATATACAATTGAGGAAAACAGTTTAAAAGGGGTGAATATTAATAAAAAAAATATGCATTTTCTTTTCTGGTAAACAAGTAGTTTAAAGTACTTTACATAACTAAAGAAAGAAAAATAATATTCTAGGATAATCAGTTCTGCAGGCTGGAGGCATAGATGTCAGCTCTACAACCATTTCACATGTTTGAACAACCCAGAATTGATCAATGCTGTTGCTAAGTCATGTTGTATGAGTCATAGGCAACCTATTGCAACCCTATGAACAAAAAAGTCCTTAACATTTGTGTGACTTTCATCCTTTCTCCAGGTTCATAGGGTTTCCAGAGGCAAGCTATTGTGGAAGTGGATGCCACACCTGCTTCCAAGCTTGTTGTAATTGGGAAGCTCCACCAAACACTGTCCACCATGGGTAACCATTAACACATCTGACACATCAGTGTCACAGTGTTCAGCCTCACAGCAACCACAAGTTACCTCCGTTTGGCAAGTGGACAGACCAGGGTTATACCACCTAGAAGACAGTTTGAACAAAATGAAAAACAGACCTGGGGGCCACGGATTAAAAGTCACCCACCTTAGCACACCATTAAATCCATCTCATCCAGGGTCTTCATCTCCTGCACCATACGTCTACCCTTCCAAGTATGGTGTCCTTCTCCAAGGACAGGTCCCTCCTGGCCACATGACCAAAGTATGTGAGACAGAACTTCAAAATGTTAGCCTCCAAGGAGAAACTTAGTTTCACCTTTTATAAAACAGACCTACTTGCTCTTCTGGCACTCCATGGTATGTTCAATACTCTCCTCCAGCACCACAACTCAAAAGCATCAATTCTTCTTCTGCCATGCTTGGTCTCTGTTCCACTTTCTGATGCATAGTATGTAATTGTGAAGACCATGTTGTTGTTGTTGTTGTTGTTAGTGCCGTCGAGTCGCTTGCGACTCGTAGCGACCCTATGTACAACAGCCCTAAACTCTGCTCTGTCCTGTGCCAATTGCACTGTCTCTGACACTCCCATTCCGATTACCCCAGTCACTGAATCAATCCACCTCATAGAGGGCCTTCCCCTGCTGCGCTATCCCTCCACCCTCCCAAGCATGATGTCCTTCACCAAGG
>NW_006399818.1:12799471-12803414 GCF_000299155.1 Elephantulus edwardii
GGCAAAGGAGGTTGAGTTTTTCAAGTATGGAAATACAAAGGAAGAGGAACAATTGTAAGCAGACACTGGTGATTGGGACACATCATAATAGATGAGGAATATTGAGACGTCAATGACTTCATCTAACTTTGATCCACAATCAATACACTTGGTCCAGCAGTACTCTGGGAAAATGTGTAGTCAGAGACTTCTCCAAATTATTGAGGAGAGATAACATCAATTTGAGGACTAATATGTGCCTGATTCAGGCTATAGTCTTTTCAGTCATTTGCTATGCTTCTGAGAGCTGGACAATGAATAAGGATGACAGAAGAAGATCTAATGCTTTTGAACTGTGGTATTGAAGAGAAGTGTTGAATAGATGTCTTGGAGAAGGTACAGCCAGAGTGCTCTTTGGAGGCAATTTGACTGTGTGGTTTATAATAAATTGTGGCTGACATGGAGGGAATGGGAGTTCCAGAGCACTTAATTGTGCTCATATGAAACCTATTCCTCACCTGGAGGTTGTTGTGCAAAAGGAGCAGAGGGACATTGCATGGTTTAAAATTGAGAAGGTAGTGTGCCAAGGTTGTATGCTTTCTCCATAACTATTCAACATGTCTGCTAAGCAAATTAACTGAGAAGCTGGAATCTATGAAGGGAAGTGTGGCATAAGGATTGGAGGGAGACTCATCAATAACCTGTGTTATGCAGATGACACAACCTTGCTTGCTGAAAGTGAGAAGGATTTGAAGAACTTGTTGCAAAAGACCAAGGAATTCAGCCTTCAATATGGATTGCATCTCAAGGTCAAGAAAACAAAGATTCTTACCACTGGACAGATAGGCAAGATCATGAGGATGGAGAAAATATTGAAACTGTCAATAACTTCATCTTGCTTGGATCCACAATTAAAACCCTTGAAACCAGCAGTCAGAAAATAAGAAGATGCATTACACTGGGAAAATCTGCAGTTAGGAACCTCTCCAAATTATTGAGGAGTAATGATATCAGTTTGAGGACTAAGGAGAATCTGATTTACGTCTTTCTGATCACTTGCTATACATCTGAGAACTGGACAATGATTAAAGATGACCAAAGAAGAATTGATGACTTTGAGCTGTGGTGTTAGAGAAGAGCACTAAACATCCATGAAGAGACAATAAAGAAAAGACAAAAATGAGTGTCAGAAGGGAATCTAGAACTTGCCCCAGGATATAGAGAAGGTAAAAAAAATGAATGAAAGAAAAGAAGAGAGCTGTAGCAGAATATTTTGGTTTTATGGCATTAGGAGATAAAGCAAAATATCATAATGAAATATTCAGAGACTTAGAGTTAGAAAACCAAAATGAAAGAATGCACTCAGCATGTCTCAGACTGAAAGAACTGAGTGTTTCTATTACATAGCTTCAACTCTTAGTACTTCAGTACTCTTGAGAGGTCCCTGACAGCAGATTTTTCCAATGCAATTTGTCTTTTAAAATTTTTTTTAATTAATACATTAAGGAAAGATTACAGAAAACTTGGATTTCGATTCATTCATTGGTGCACAGTTTCCTCCCTAGCCCCCCCAGTTTGCTTTTCTCTTTGAAAAGATTCTTTCATTGTTGCACAATTTCTGCTCTTCCTCCACCCCCCATTCTACTTGGCTATGCACCTCTTATTCTGAACTGTTGCCATGCAAAGAAAACCTGATCATATATTCCATTTAAACAATTTATCTTTTGATTTCTCTGCTGCTGATATCAAGAATGTTAATTGTAAAAAAAAAAAAGAATGTTAATTGTGAAGTCAAGCTGATGCTATTAACTACCACTGTGGTGGTTGTTGTTGTTGTGTATCATTGGTTCAGAACCAAGTCATAGTTGACCATCCAGTGGAATTCAAAGGGAGGAATCACATGAGAGGAGATTGCTCATCCTTCTCCCATGGAGCAGGTGGATTTGAACCACATTCCTTTGGGATTGCAGCACTGATTCTAACCACTAGGCCACCAGAGCTCCACTAAGGCTCTTTATTAATGTATAAGATAGCCCAATACCACTGTCATCTCATCAACTCCAATTTAGGGCAGCTCTCTATCGTATTTCCAGGCCTGTAAACATTTACAAAAGCAGAATATTTATCTGCCTTTCACAGAATGGCTAGTGGATTCAAATTGCCAACCTTTTATTTAGCAGTCCAACATATCATGTACTAAATAGTAATGGCTCCTTTAATTAATTTAAAATAAATATGTCATTTCTCTATTTGCTGTACTGAATAACATGGAGTTGTTGTGATGCTGAACATTGTGTTATAGTCGTGTCAAATACCATAATGGTTACCCATCATGGACAGTATTTGGAGGAGTTTCCAGATTGATTCAGGTTTTAGAAGCAGGAGTGGCATCCACTTCCCAAACCAGATGCCTCTGGAAACTCTATAATCATACAGAAATGATGTCAATTAGAGAACAGAGTTCAGATCTTTGGTTCATAGGGTCACTATGAGTAGTATTCAACGTGAGGACCCTTAACCACTGCTAAGTGAGACTAGTGTTGTTATAGTTGGAGGAATATTCTTCCACTTTGTACATCACTCTTGATCAATTTGCTGTACTGAAGTAATCTGGACTTGCTGCAATGCTGAACCTTGTGCCATTGGGGTATCAAATACCATAATGGTTTCCCAATGTGGACAGTGTTTGGTGGAGCTCCAAGTTGTGAAACAGGTTTGGAAGCAGGAGTGGCATCCACTTCTTAAACCACATACCTATGAAAACTTTATGAAATTGAAGAAATGACAACAATTATGGAAAGGTATTAGGTCCTTTGTTCATAGAGTCACTATGAATCATACTCGATTCTATGGCAATTAACAACAGCATATTAAAGTTGTTGTGTTGCTGTTTAGTGTCATTGAGTCATAGACGACTCATAGTGACCCTATGAACAAAAGACCTGAACACTTGTATAACTTTCATCGTTTCTCCAAGTTCATAGAGTTTCCAGAGGCAAGCTATTTGGAAGTGGATGCCGTTCCTGCTTCCAAGCTTGTTTTAATTGGGGCGCTCCACCAAACACTGTCCACCATGGGTAACCATTATCACATTTGATACATTAGTTTCACAGTATTTAGCATCACAGAAACCATGAGTTCCTAAATAGCTTGCCTCTGGAAATTCTATAAACTTGGAGAAACAATGAAAGTTATACAAGTGTTCAGATCTTTTGTTCATAGGGTCGCTATGAGTTGTCTGCAACTCAGCACTTAACAACAATAACACATTAAAGTATATAAGTACATAATATATTAGTGTATGCTGTCAAAGTTGACCCTCCAGTGGGTTTTCAGAAGCTGTAAACTGGGTGAGAAGAAGTTGCCCACCTTTCTCTTATGAAATCTCTGGTAGATTTGAACCACCAGAGAGGTACCATCTTAAAGTTAGCTGATCAACTCCCTATGGACTCTATTACCAGAGATTCCTTACTATAGGTATTCAGTATGTTAACCAAAGATGACACAACCTTGCTTGCTGAAACTGAGTAGGACTTGAGTGCTTACTATAGAAGGTCAAGGACTACAGTCTCCAATATGGATTGAAGCTCAACATCAAGAAGACAAAGATTCTCACCACTGGACCAATTGGCTACATCATGAAGGATGGAGAAGACATTGAAGTTGTTAACAATTACAGCTTGCTCTACTCCATAATCAACACTCTTGGCACCAGTAGTCAAGAAATCAAAAGACAAATTGCACTGGGAAAATCTGCTGTCAGGGACTTCTCCAGAGTTCTGAAAAGCAACAACATCAGTCTAGAGACTAAGGTGTGCCTAATTCAGACCATGATCTTCACAATTACTTGCTATGCATCAGAGAGCTGAACAATGACTAAGGATGACAAAAGAAGAATCAATGCTTTTGAGTTGTGGTGAAGAGTCTTGAACATACCATGGAATGCCAAGAAAATAAGTCCGTC
>NW_006399818.1:12803514-12810475 GCF_000299155.1 Elephantulus edwardii
CATAACAAGTGATTGTGAAGACCATAGTCTGGATAAAGCATAGCTTAGTCTCTAGACTGACTTCATTGCTCTTTAGCACTTTGGAGAGATCCCTGACAGCAGACTTCTCGAATGCAATCAGTCTTTTGATTAGTTGACTACTGGTGCTAAGAGTGTTGATTGTGAAGTGAAGCAAGCTGAAATTGTTAACAACCTCGTTCTCTTCTCTATCCATTATGGATGGATGCCAATTTGCCCAGTGGTAAGAATCTTTGTCTTCTTGATGTTAAGCTTCCATCCATTTAAAGATTGTTGTTGTTGTTGTTGTTAAGTGCCATTGAGTTGTAAGTAACTCATAACAACACTATGAATGAAAGTCCTTGACAGTTGCGTGACTTTCATCCTTTCTCCATGTTTGTAGGGTTTCCCGAGGCAAACTATTTATAGAAGTGGATGCCGTTCCTGCTTCCAATCTTGTTTTAGCCAGAGAGCACCACCAAACACTGTCCGCCACGGGTAACCATTATCAAATTTGACACATCAGTGTCACAGTGTTCAGCTTCACAGCGACCAGAAGTTGCCTCTGTATGGCAAGTGGACACACCAGGGCTATATGACCTAGAAGAATGTTTCCCCAGTCCTTAAGATTACAGTCCTTAATCTTTTGCAGCAAATACTTCAGGCCCTCCTCAGTTTCAGCAAGCAAGGTTGTGCCATCCGTATAATGTAGGTTGTTGAAGGGTCTTCCTCTAGTACTAATGCCATACTCTTCCTCATAAACTCTAGCCTCCCAAATGATCTATTCTGCATACAGATTGAGAAGGTATGAAGATAGGACACATCCTTGACACACTCCTTTCCCAATTTTGAATCAAGCAATTTTGAATCTTGCTCTATTTTGAGGACTGCCTTATGTTCCAAGTATAGGTTTCACATGAGCACAATTAAGTGTTTTCGGTATTCCTATTCTTCTCAAAGTTAGTCACAAGGAAGAGGAACAGTTGTAAGCAGACACTAGTGATTGAAACATGAAATGTGAGAACCACAAATGTGAGAAAACTGGACATTGTTGAGAAGGAAATGGAACATATAAATATTGACATACTAGGTATTGGCAAAATGAGATGGTTTGGCATGGAACATTTTGAGTCAGACAATCATATGATCTACTTTGCCAGAGATTAAAAGGTGAGGAAAAATGGAGTCACTTGCATAGCTGAAAGAGTGATTTCTAGATCCATCTAGAAATTCAATATTGTAAGTGATAGGATAATACCTATACACGTAAAAGGAAGTCCGGTGAATACCCTATCATTCAAATATATGCACCAACAACCAGAGTCAAAGAGAAGAAAATAGATGATTTCTACCAGCTTTTACAATCAGAAATCCATCAATAGAATGAAAGTGTGATAGGAGAGTATTAATGAATTCAGGATTACTCAAACACATGGTATTGTTGTAAAATTGACATCAAGTGTCCCCAGCCCAAAAAACTGCTCAAATTAAACTTCTAATTAACCCTTGTTTGGTCCTCTGACCCTGTTGTAAGTACTCTATAGCCATGCAGAGTGCCTTAAGCTATCTGCTTACCAGGAAGAGACAGGCATCTTCCAGTGAATTAGCAATTGTACCTCAAGTTATGTGTTAACTAGAAACTATAAGTAAGAATACTAAAGTTGTATTTTTCTCATTCCTATGTGAACTGCACCTTAAGCTGTCTGTTTATCAGGAAGGGAAATTCAGCTTTGCTGGATTAGCATATACCTCTTTGAAACAGTATTTTCTTAGTCCCATGTAAACTATATCCCAAGTTGTCTGTTTACTAATAAGAGTATGTAAACTGGTCTCTTTTTAATGTATTCTTTTTTCCACTGTTGAACATTTTCTTCTCCCCCTCTTCCCTCTCACTCCCCCAACCCACCCCACAATGCACCCCTTGTTCTAAATTGTCACACATACAGTGCCTCAACATATATTCCTTTTGGACAGTTAAACTGTTCTCTTTAAGTAGAAAAAAATTTGTAGCTTTGAACTCATATGTTAAGTAGACTTACTCAAGTTTATTTACTAGCAACTGCATGTAAACGGTTCTCTTTGAATGTAAAAATCCTATAGCTTTGAATTAACTACAGTAGTATGTTAACTATATTAACAATTAACCCAAGAGTAAAAACCAATGATCACTCTTAGGCAGTTTTTTAGAAGATTCTATCTCCCAAATCTGCAATAAAGTGATTTGAATATTACAATCCATCTGTCTTATTGACAACTGACTGCAGAAGAACCCCTTGTGTTCAGTACCAAATGCTTCACGCCTTTCTTGCCTATCAATTTCTTGCAGACAGAATACACTTGAGTAGCCTGATACCTAGCATAGTGATTGGCACACGGTAATGCTTTTTCAATGGCTGATTGAGGAACTACATGGCAGAGTCAAAGAACCCAGGAACAGCAGTTAGAGTGTAGCCACATCATAGGGGAATTCAGGCGAAGTGTTATCTCAAAGACAGGGTGAACTAGGGGTGTACTCAAAGACATTATAACGTCACTGCCTTATCAAAGTGCCAAATAGTATTCAAGGTAAACTAGGTAATCATGTCTAATATTTACTTATTGCACAGTACGTGTTAGAGACAAATTGTTCTCAGATCCTTGCAAATCTTTATTTCATCTAATCTTCACAGAGTGTGAAAGGAAAAAGTACTATCTTTACTTCGGAAGTGAGAAAACAGAAGCACACCCCATCCAAACACGTTCAGGTAGCTTTTAACACAAAGAGGTTTACTACCTAATCCAAATAGTGTGTTGTCATGTGCCATCAAGTCACTTCTGACTCATAGCAACCCTATGTACAACAGCATTGAAGCTGCCCTGTCTTAAGCCAGTCTCACTGACTCTGACAAACTTACTCCCACTGCGTCAATCCACCTGGTCTGGGGTCTTCCTCTTCTTCACCGTCCCTCCACACTTCCAAGCATGACGTCTTTCTCCAAGGAACGGTCGCTCCTGGCCACATGCCCAAAGTATGTCTCACCTCTTTAAGACAGACCAATTTTTTTCTTGGTGGTCCAAGCCTTTTCTCCTGCATTACAACTCAGGGGCATCGATTCTTCTTCTGTCATCCTTAGTCATTGTCCATCTCTCTGATGCATAGCAAGTAATTGCCAAGACCATGGCCTGGATCAAGCACACCTTCGTCTCTAGACTGACATCGTTGTTTCTCAGTACTCAGATACCTCTCCAAAGTACTGAAGAGCAATGATGTCAGTCTGGAGACTAAAGTGTGCCTGATCCAGGTCATGGTCTTTGCAATTACCAGCTTTGCATCAGAAAGCAATGACTAGGGATGATAGAAGGAGAATTGATGTCTTTGAGCTGTGGTGCTGGTGAAAAGTATTGAATATACCATGGACTACTAGAACAAATAAGTTCATCCTAGAAAGGGCACAGGATAGGCCAGGGCAGAACTGTTGTTCATAGGGTCTCTACAAGTCATACTCAACCCAATATTACCTGCCAACAACAACAGTATCTATACAGGGAAGTTTGGTGACTTAATCCATGTTGTGTGGTTGTTGTTAGGTGCCATTGAGTCAAATATGATTCATAGCCACCTATGGGAAGCCAATACTAAATACTTGTAATAAACTGAAAACTATTTCAGGATGTGGGGGGAGGTTCAGGATGGAATTCACCCTGAGGCACTAAGGCAATCCTTAAGGGTTTACCAGATTCTTGCATTTTGCTGACCCCTCCCTCCTGAGTCAGGAGGAAGGTTTAAATAGAAAGAGCTTGGCTTCATTTGCATTGAATTCTCTTTGTGATTTACTTCCTGATAATTTTCAATAAAGATACATGGAAGCTAGAATTGGGGCCCTTCAGTTGAGAACTGCTGGACCCCTGTTTTATGCTCTCTGTTCCATCTCATTGCTAAGTTGTCTGTCTCATTATTAATTATAAATGTACTTTACCCTCAGTCTGCAACAGCCACCCTATAAACAATGGATCTAACTATCTTGTGCCATTGTCATCATCTCTCTTACACTTTGCTATAGTCACTGTCTCAGTGCTTCTTGTTCAGATTGGTTTGTTGTTGCAGTGTTAAATGTGACTGAGATGGCTATCATTTATAGCTACTCTATTAGCCATGGATCTGAACCCTGCCCTATCCTGTGCCATCTTCACCATCTCTGACATACTCTAGCTCTCTGTAATTGTTACTTTGTCAATCCATCTCTTTAAAGGTTTTACCCTCCTTCACTGATCTCCCAACTTTTCAAGCAGGATATCCATTTCCAAGGACTGGCCCTTCCTAATAATATACTCAAAGTATATGAGATGCAGTCTCTAAGGAATACCCTGGCTGCACTTTAAAAAAAAATTTGTTTATCCTTTTGGCAGTTCATGAGATAGTCAACATTCTTTTCCAACACCACAACTTAAAAAGCATTGATTCTTCTTCTATCAGTCTTACTTACCGTCCAACTTTCAGCTCCATAACAAGCAATAGAAAATATTATGGTTTGGATCAGGCGCACCTTAGTCTTCCAACTGATATTGAAAGATTAAAATTAAAATGGCCCCTATAGTTCTCAGCTGAATTAAACTCAAGTTTCTATAGTTCTCAGCTAAGTTAAACTCAGGAATTTTTCCATTGTCCCTGGTAGAGCTCCACACCCAGTTGTATCCAAGGCAACAGTATTTCAAGAATGGCTAACTACAAGGCAGAGCAAACAAGCAGATGTTTCTCGACTGATAACCCATGTGCCTTTGTTTCCCCACTGATAACCCATGTGTCTTGTGCTTTTCCACTGCCCTGGAGTTTGAACTCATTGTATACTTAAGAATTTGTGAAACCACACTATAACTTAAGATCTGTCTAACTGCCACATGTGCTACGTGACTGCCACAGGTGCTACGTGCAAATATGCTGTGTAAACCATGAGCGAAAACCGAACCAATGAATTCGAACTGTGCTTTCATCACCCAATGAGAAGCTGATACCCAGTTGTATCCCCCTAAAGTGTATAAAAAGAGCCAACTTTGTCTGCTCAAGGTCGGCTCCTCTATCTCCTGTGAGAGATACGTGTCGTGTCGGCCCGGAGCTCCGCAATAAACCTCTTACCTCTTGCTGTTGCATCAAGCCGGTGTCTTGGAGTCTTGGGTCTTTGCCGTCCACTCGGGACAGAACAGGACCAGCGGTTCGGGGGTCCTTTAATATCATTGCTCTTCAGCACTTTGGAAAGTTCCCCGTTGAGTCCATAGGGAGATGCAATGCTTACCCAAAGGGCAAATCCACCAGTGATTCTGCAGGAGAAAGGTGGGAGATCAAGCAATGAGTTGGTTGTGACTTGATGGCAATGGGTTGAGTTTCCATATAAAAGAGTATTAGTGACACAATAGTTAAGTGTTAGCTACTAATCAAAGAAGTTAGTGGCTTGACACTATGAGTGACCTCATAGGAAAAAAGACCAGTGATCCTCCCCGTAAAGATAAAAGCCTAAGTAATCCAATAGGACAGTTCTATTCTGTCATATAGAGTCACAATATATTGGAATCAAATTAATTACATGCAATAATATCAGTCTCTGTATAACCTCTTTCTATTCAGATTTTTTTTTCTTGAAGAGATTATATTATGAAGATATGTCTTCATTATTCTATAAATTCTGGCTAAAAGCAAAGACTACAAGAAGAATGTCTATTCATGGTTAATCGACTATGCAAAGATATTCGACTGTGTGGATCATAACAAATTATGGCTAACATTGAGAAGAATGGGGATTCCAGAATACTTAATTGTGCTCATACAAAACCTATACCTAGACCAAGAGGCTGTTGTGTAAACAAAACACATGAAATATTACATGGTTTAAAATTAAGAAATATGTGTGGCAGGTTGTATCCTTTCTCCATATCTAATTAAGTTGTAGGCTGAGCATATTATCTGAGAAGCTAGATGATATGAAGAAGAATGTGGGATCAGGATTGGAGAAATATCTCATCAATAAACTTCATTATAAAGATGACACAACCTTGCTTGCTGAAAGTGAAGAGGACTTGTAGCCCTTGCTACAAAACTTAAACAATTTAGCCTTCTGTATGGATTTCATCTTAATATCAAGAAAACAGAAATGCAAATGGTGCAATCACTCTGGAAAGAAGTTTAATGTTTCCCCAAAAAAATAAACACAGAAATCCCATATGATCCAGCTATTCCATTGCATGAAATATACCCTGAGGAAATGAGGCCTGAGGCGCAAAGAGAGACTTGTATACCTGTATGTTCATAGGAGCATTATTCACCATTGGAAGAGCATGGAAACAGACCAAAGCCCAAATATAATCAAATGGATTGAGAAATGATGGTACATTCACAGATGAAATACTACAAAGCACGCAGGAGCAATGATTTTATGTCATTACTAACTTGAGAGGGACTGGAGAGCATTATGCTAAGAGAATGAACTCAGTCTCATTAAGAAAAATACTGTATAAGACTATCAAAGTAGAATGTGTATGGGGATTTAAAAAGGGCAGGGTGGGAGCAGAGGGGTGAGGATGGGTGGGGAGAGGGATGCCAGAGGGGAGTTGTCATAGGTTTGCACAATTAAATGGGTGAAGAGAGGGGTTGGTAAAGGAAATGGGAAAGATCCAGCTTGAAAAACAATGTATATGCACTTTGTAAATTAACCAGGATAAAATTCTTATTTAAATTAAAAAAAATATTATACTATAGCGGATTTAAAAAAAAAGAAAGAAAACAAAACAAAAATTCATGTTACTGGACCAAAAGGTCACATCATAATGTTGTTGTTGTTGTTATGTGCCGTTGAGTCGCTTAGGACTCATAGCGACCCTATGTACAACAGCCCTAAACCCCACTCTGTCCTGTGCCAATCGCACTGTCACTGACACTCCCATCCCAATTATCCCAGTCACTGAATCAATCCACCTCATAGAGGGCCTTCCTCTCCTG
>NW_006399818.1:12817040-12827334 GCF_000299155.1 Elephantulus edwardii
ACAATGACTAAGGATGACAAAAGAAGAATCAATGCTTTTGAGTTGTGGTGAAGAGTCTTGAACATACCATGGAATGCCAAGAAAATAAGTCCGTCTAGGAGAGAAAGAAATCAAGTTCTCCTTGGAGGCTAGGATTCTGAAGCTCCATCTCACATACTTTGGGTGTGTGGCCAGGAAGGACTGGTCTTTGGAAAAGGACATCATTCCTTGGAAGTGAGAAAGGATAAAACAAGAGAGGAAGACCCCAGATGAAATGGATTGATACAGTAACTGGGACAATGGGGGTACGAGGTGTGTCAGCAACAGTGAGAATGGCTCAGGACAGGGCAGGCTTTAGAGCTTCTGTATATAAGGTTGCTATGGATTGCAGATGACTCAATGGCACATAAAAACAACAATCAAAGATTGACTAGCTGAACTATAGACAAAAGATAAGGCCAGTCTGCTTCTGTAGAGTCACAGCTTTTCTAGCTTTGGAAACCCTGAGCACAGTCCTACTCTGCCCTAGAGGAAAACTATGGGTTGGAATCAATACACAGACAAGAGGTGGGCTCTGCTGACTAGCTCACTTTTTTCAGAGAAAATACTGAGCTGGTACAATAAGAGTTCTAACCCTGGCATCTAAACACAATACTATGCACATACTAGGAACACAAAGAAAGGCTGGGGTGGAGGGGGGGTTGGATTTGAAATGAACAAATACCATCATGCCCTTAGGGCTTAAGCTATGGGGCCAGTTCAAGGTGAGATGTGGGCCTTCTGGCACTTCCAGTCATCAATCCCAATTGGATGGGGGCCAATGTGAAGCCGTATGTTACTAAAGCCTGCTCTGCAGGGGGGTAGGGTCAAAGCAGGCCTCTGGAATATTAATAATTTTGAAGCAGTGACCACAGCTATGATATTTACAGACCCACAAAGCACAGGAGACAGCCTGTGCTCACATAGCTATAGACTCCAAGGACTCACTCGACTCCAAATGGAGCATGTATATTGCACAATCCTGCCAAAAGACATACGGTTCATTAGCTTTTACTATACAGAGAAACGAGCCAGGCTTGGTGCTAAAACGACATGATAAAGCACATTTGACGGTAATAGTCAAAGGGAAAATCACTGAGGGCCTGGAAGAGCCTCGGTGGGACATTGCTCATGCCTTTGGAATAGGAGAAAAATGCAGTTGCCTCTCGACTTGGAGGGTCAGGCAGGGTGGAATTTGACAAGGACTTATTACTTTAGAAACGTTTTTCAGGGGTTTAGTTTCTTCTTCTGGATTCCCCTTGTTTGGTGATAGATTTTTTTTTTTCTTGAACATTTTTGATACTATGACTATTTGTGTGGTTTGTGGGTTACATATTGGAGAGAGAGACAGAAAAAAAGGAATGAAGAGAATTGAAAGAAACAGAGAGGCAGGCTGGAAAATGAGGAGAGACAGTAAGGAAAGGGAAGAATAAAAGGAAAATTGTAAAACAGATGGAAGAAGTCAGGGAACACTATAAGTGGGGAGTTAGGTAGTGTGGAGGTAAGGAGGATAAAGATTCTCTCTTGGTTTTGGATCTTTATACTCAAGGATAATAGAAGTGACCTTCAAATGGTAGTTATTTATACAATGTGCTCTCTAAGCCTTAAGGGAATCCCTAGATGATACAAATAGTTAATGTGTTCAGCTGATGACTAAAAGGGCAGGAGCCCGGGAAACTTATTTTGGAAGTACCACCCAGTGATCTACTCTGAAAACTTAGCCACAGAAAACTTTGGAGCAGAATTCTACTCTGATAAACATGGGTTTGTCATAAATACAAGTCATCTCATTGCTAATGTGTGGTTAAGCTTAACAAGAAATTAACTGCCTTTTCATCCCTGAAAGATTATTACCGACTCTCACTGGGAGATTTCATCCAATGTTTTTTTTTTTCCCCCCTGTCATCTTTACCTCTTTACCTTTTGTCAGGGGCTAAATAATAACCTTAACAAGGATGGTAAAGCTTTGCTTTGCAGACTTTCGGCGTGTTGCTAATAAAGTTTATTCCTTGGAGAAGGACATCACATTTGGAAAGGTGGGAGGATGGTGAAGGAGAGGAAGACTTTCAAACAGATGGACTGACACAGTGACTGCAGCAGTGGGCTAGATGGTGCCAGAAATTATGAGGCTGGCACAGGATAGGACAGAGTTCAGTTTGTTGTTCATAGAATCACTGTAAGTCATACTTGACAGAACCTAACAATAACAACAAGCAATAACCTGTCAGTGCCTCAAAGGTATTTATTTACATTTTATGGATTAAAGCAATTTAGGATCTCAGGACCCAACTGCACTTGACCCTACCACATTATAGCTTTTTACCCAGCTTCCCTCTTCTCCTATTCCCCTTTATGTCCATCCAAGGTAGATTATTTTTGGAACACCTGGAATGTTTTCTAACTAATCCAATGTTTCTCAAAGTATATTTCCTGAATCAACTGCTTCAGAGCTATGGGAGAGTGGAAAGGAGAATTCTTGGGTCCAGCCCTTATCCTTAATAAGAAAGTCTGAAGATAGGGGGACTTTGGAAGTTTTAATCCTCAATCCAGATGATTCTGATACACAGGAAATTTTAGGAAGCTTAGCAAGACCAGACTTTCAGGACTTCCAAATACTTTCTCCTTTTGGAATCTGGACAAAAAGATTATCTCACCACCAGCAGACACATACACTGTAGTGTCAAAAGGTTGTCATATACCTTAAAATGTCCACTTATTAAATGGAGTTTATTATTGTTTTTCTAACACAACAATGTCAGTTTGAGGACTAAGGTACATCTGATTCAGGCCATAGTCTTTCCAATCACTTTCTGTGCATCTGAGAGCTGGACAACAAATAAAGATGAAAGAAAAAAGAATTTATGCCTTTGAGCTGAGTGTTGGAGAAGAGCACTGGACAGCCAAGAGAACAAACACACAGATCTTGGAGAAGGTGAAAACAGAGGGCTCTTTGGAGGCAAGAATGCTGAGGCTTTGCCTCAAATACTTTGGGCATTTTGCTAGGAGGGGCTATTCCTTGAAGAAGGATGTGATGCTGGGAAGGGTAGAGGACAGGTGAAGGAGAGGAAGACCCTCAACCAGGTGGACTGACATAGTGACTGCTACAATGGGCTCTTGTGTGTGAGGAAGTGGGACACAGATGACACAGGACAGGACTGGTTTCAGATCTTTTGTTCATAGGATCACTGTGAGTCATACTCTACGCAACAGCACCTAACAACAATGACAAAAGAGGGGGGGAAGGTAGAAGTACATATTAATTTACTGGACACTCAGTTTTTTACCACAGCCAATTAGGAGTGGCTGGAAATGTGACCATAGTTGGTTGTTTGTGTGTGCTGTTGAGTTAGAAATGACCCATAAGTGACTGGGATAATTGGGTTGGGAGTGTCAGAGACAGTGCGATTGGCACAGGACAGAGCGGAGTTTAGGGCTGTTGTACATAGGGTTGGTATGAGTCGCAGGCGACTCAACGGCACATAACAACAACAACAAACATATTTCCTCTTTGGTTTGCTAACTTTTCTCTTGCTACTCAATAAATTTAATTCTTTTTTGGTTAAAAAAAAAAAAGAAATGACCCATAGCTGACTCTCTAGTGGATTTTCAGAAACAGTAAGTCTCATGGGAAGAGACTGCTCATCCTTCTCCCACAAAGAAGCTGACGGGTTCTAACCGTGTGCCTTTGGGATTGCAGCACAGCTTCTTACCACTAGGTCAGAGCAATTATCACTAGGTCACACAGCCAAATGAGTGACCACAGTGATGCTAAGTCATTTGAGGTTTTAAGAGGAAGTGGGGAAAGAGTTGATAGATAATGTACACTGCACTGGAACAGATGAGAGAGAGAACTGTTTAACAGGAATATATGACTAGGCATTATTTGTAGGAAAATGGTTCAGAATAAGAGGTACATTACAAAGAAGATGGGGAAAGGGGGAGGAACAAAGTTGTGCGACAATGAATGAATATTTTTAAAAAGGTGAAATGGGGAGGGGAAATAGTCAAGGAGGGAGAAAAATGTATAATAATGAATGAATGACATCTAACTCTTTTGTAAACTTTCATTAAAAAATAATTAAAATAAAAAATTTTAAAAGAGAAAATGGGAATTTCAATTTTTACATAAATTTTCCTGATTTATAATTTTTGGTTAAATTTTTTTTAACAGACAAAACAAAAACAAACAAAACCCACCACATCTCTGAGGCACATTCAAATTCCACACTTGTGACCACTGGATTAAGCGGAGTCCCTTAGAGTTATTTTCAACACAAAGATTCTGGGATACGGTAACTCTGAACATTCCTGGCTCAACATATAATTTTGTTTCTAGTTAGAGCTTCTCAGCTGTTACCCCTTCTTTCCAGAAAGTGCTGGCTGCTTCGCAGCTTCGTTAAATGGAAACTTACTTTCTGGCAAGCTTTATATCAATGGCTCTCAAATATTAGTATGCATCAAAATTATGCTTGCAGAGCAAAACAGATTAGCAGACACTACCCCTACATTTTCTGGTTCAGAATGTCTAGGATAAGGGCTGAGAATTTTCTTGAGTAGATCTGACACTGGACAACAATGACAAAAGATTGGATAAGTTGTGGAATGACATAAAAGAGATCACATATGGAGAAAGCCAAAGGCTTTTTTAAAAAAAAGATCAGAATAGATGTCAGAGGAAACCCTGAAACTTGCTCTTGAAAACAGAATAATCAAAGAAAAATAAAATGAAAAGAAGTGAAGTAAAAGAGCTGAACAGAAGATTTCAAAGGACAGCTCAAGAACATAGACTAAAGGATTATAACAAAACAGATAAGACGAGGAATTAGAAAACCAAAAGAGAACAGGCACACTCATCTTTTTTTAAGCTCAAGGAACCAAAGAAGATAAATGCAGAACCCCACCTTGCAATGCTGAAGGATTCTGTGGGAAAGGTAGTGAAAGATACAGAAATCATCAAAGGAAGATGAAAATGAATACACAGAATAAGTAATTTAAGAAAAACAAACCAACTGTTGATGTTCAACCATTTCTGGAGGCAGCAATGACTGACAAAGATGTAATAGTTTCAAAGGAAGGAGTCCAATCTGCACTGAAGGGAATAGCAAAACACAAGGCTGTAGGAACTGACAGAATATGGAAAAAAAAAGGTGTTTTAATAAGCACATACAGTAATAGGAACACTCATTCGTCTATGCTAAAAAGTTTTAAAGACAGTCACCTGGCCAATCAACTGGAAAAAGTCCATATTTGTGCTTATTTTAAAGATAGGTGATCCATCAGAATGTAGAAATTATGTACTAATGTTATCAACATCACACACAAGTAAAATTTTGTTAAAGATGAAAAAAATAGTTCAGTTGTGCAACACCAAGGAACTTCTAGAAATTTGAGCTGATAAAGAAGAACATGAGGAATGAAGAATATTACTGATATCAAATGGACCTTCACTAAAAATAGAGAATTCAAAGAAGGTTTTTATTTGTGTACCATTGACATTGAAAAAGCATTTGACTGTGTGAATCATAACAAATTAGGGACACACAAAAGTCAGTTTGAGTTTTGCTAAAATCTCTATTGCAACAAAGAAAACACAGAAAATGAAATAAGAAAAACAATACCAATTACAATAACTAAGCACAGAATTAAATTCTTAGGGATAAACATAACTAGATACATAGAAGACCTGTATAAAGAAAATTATAAGACACTATTACAATCTGCTCATTCAGGATCAATTCCTTCCCAAGCAATTGCAGGAAAGGAGACAGGTATGCAGGCCAGCCATTAGCAAAGATTAAAACTTGGGCATTGCGCTGTTGGGGCTTTGGCACTCCTGGAAGCTTTTCTCTGCTCAAGCAAGAACAACTCTCTCCTAATCAGACATAGAAGAGAGAAATGTACACTAGTTGGCCATTAGCACTGACTGAGACTTGGGGGCTGTACTTTTGGGACATTTCCATTTCCCTGGACATTATCCCTGAGTAAACTATCTCAGGCATTACCTGTGGGACTTCACCTACACCTGGGTAAAACTGTTCCCTTCCATTAAACTACATAAAAGAACAAAGACATGGGCCCACCATAGCTGGGCAAAGGGACAGATTGCAACTCCCTGTCCCTCAAAGGATAACTGGATGAGAAGCTTGCCACAGGAAATGAGGAACAGAACCACCCATAGACAACCATAAGGGAAAACTGCAACTGGGAAACTGAATTCGGGGCAACACTTAAAGACAGCAACTTATCAATAGCATCATAAAAATAAGGAACTAACAATAACCTATGCAGACACAACAGAAACTGCTTTATACAGACTAAGAACTTCACTTAATATCAAAGAAGAAGTAAGCATATTCAATCATTATGAAAAAGCAAAACAAAGCTTCTAATAAAGTATGGACTGTAGACTCAAAAAATATCCCAGAGATGGGAGTTTGAGGGTGGCAGAAGAAATATATCCACATGGAGTTGCATGAATAGCTTATCTAAAAAGTTACAAATAATGGAAGAAGGTCAACTACAAAGGAGAACTGATTAGATTAGACTCTAACTTCTCAGTGGAAACTATATAAGCAAGAAGACAATGGAAGAGCATACACAAAAGACTGAAAGAGAACAATTATCAGCTGAGGATCTATACACAGCAAAGCTGTACATTAAATATGAAGGAGATAGTATGCTGAGTGAAATATCTCAGCCACAAAAGGATAAATACTGCATAACACTGCTGTTACAAAATAAGACTGATATGGGTAGTTGGGGGAAGAATAGGACAAGAGTGGATAGATAATGAACACTGCATTGGAACAAATAAGGGGAAGAACTATCTGAAAGGAATGTATGATTAGGTATTATATATATATATGGAAACAATCTATGACAAGTGGTGTATTGCAAAGTAGACTAGGGGTGGGGAGAGGAAAATATGCAACAGTAAAAGAATGAAAACTCAACATTTCTGCAAATTTTCATTAAAATCATAATAAAAAATAAAAACTACAAATAAAAATGAAGGTTCAATTAGGTCATTTAATAAAAAAGCAAGAACTTAAGAAATTCTTGAAAACAAGACCAACTCTACAAAAAAAAAAAATAAGAAAAGTCTTTCACACAGAGATAGCAAAGGAAAGTGAATGAACCAAAGTAACCAGAAATCACACACACACACATACACATACACATGACTCTTCACATGAATTCCCAGCCAGGGAAGTAACATCAGTCATTCTGATTAGCTTTCCAGTGATTCTACTTTCTCCTCTAAAATCTTTCTATTTTTATAAGTTCAAGGTTCATGATTTTCCCTAATATTAACGTTTATGTCTATCTGTTTGCTGTACAGAGGTAACTCATGGTTGCTGTGATGTTAAACACTGTGACTGATGTGTCAAATGTGATCATGGTTACCCATGGTGGACAGTGTTGGTGGACCTCCCTGATTAAAACAAGCTTGAAAGTAAGCGTGGAATACACTTCCGAAATAGCTTGCCTCTGGAAACTCTATGAATGTGGAGGAATGATGAAAATTATACAAGTGTTCAGGTCTTTCATTCATAGGGTTGCTATGAGTCGGCTATGACTTGGGGCACCACACCAACAACAAAAGATACATGAAAAAATATTAAAAATCACTGACAATCAGAGAGATGTAAATCAAAACCACAATGAGATAACATCTCATTCCAGTAGCAATGGCAAAGTCTAAGGGACAGCAAAGCAATTAATGTTGGAGACGTGGAGAGATTGGAACTAGTGATGTTGTAAGATGATACATCCATTCTGGAAGGCAGTTGGTGTTTTCTACAAAAAGCTAAACATTGAAATTCTAGTTCTTCCACTTCTAAGGATATACCCCAAAGGAATTTGAACTTGGGTATAAAAAAAGATATGTACATCTATGTTCATAGCTGCATTATTTGCAATAGGAAGCAAATGGAAACAGCCTAATATCCATCAACAAAAAAAAAAAAAAGAATTGAGAAATTGTGGTACATATATACAGTGGAATACTAGGGCAGCCCTAAAGAGCAATGATTTGTAAAATACTATATAACATGAGTGAGTCCAGAAAGTATTATACTGAATAAACTAACTCAGTCTTATAAGGACAGATACAGCATAAGACCATTATTGTAAAAACAGAAGGATAATTGAACAAAATGTGTATAAATTTTCAAAAGGGGAAGGATTAAGGGAGAAGGGTGCAGAAAAAGAGAAAGGGTGGAAATCACTAGTATAACAGATGTTGGTTGTCAGATATGGAGGTGAAGGAATAGAAAAGATTCAATGGAGACTTGAATAACAGGCATAGATCAATAGTAAACATTAGTATAAAATACATTTTATATGAGTGAGTATATAAAGCATATGTACACAAACAAAACATGATGTAAATGAAAGATTGTATAAAACACAAATGTACATGCATGAAATACAATGTATATGAATGATTATATGAAAACCAGTAAAATGTAAGTAGGAAGAGACCCGCCCTAAAAAACAAACAAACAAAAACACCACACACAAAAACCAACCTAATACAAGAAACAATCAAAAAAAGATAAATGAAACAATACACACTGCTCATTGACAGGATGACTAATAAAGTGAAAAAGACTATTCTTTCAAAAACAATATACAGATTTAATACAATCCCAAGACAGATATAGATATCATTCTTCAAAGAGGTGGAAAGGCAATTTCCTATTTTATCTATAATGCAAAGAGACCTCAAGTATGTAAAGCTGTGTTGAAAAAGAAATACAAAGTAGGAAGCATCACACTTCCTGATCTCAAACCTGCTACACAGCCGTATTAATCATAACAGCATTGGACTGGTGTGCCAACAGACTCATAGACCAGTGGAATGGAGTTGAGGCCCAGAAATGAGTCATCCATCTAGGATCAACTAATCTTTGAGAAAGAGACAAAATCCATTAAGTGGAAAAACAACAGCCTCTTTAACAAATGGTGCTGGCAAAATTGGACATCTATCTGCAGAAAACAAAAATAAGATCCTTTCTTACACTAAATGCAACAAACAAGCTCAAGGTGGATTAAACACTTAGGGGTAAGTCAAACTACTACAAAAGTCCTTAGTGAAAGATAGGAATGAATTTTGTAGTCCTAATCCATGAACTTATAAAAAAAAACAAAATACATTAAAAAATTTATATTGATTTGCATACAAAATTTGTATACGTGGTGTTTCACACATCGTTTCATTTACATTATGTTTCATATGATCCTTTCTACACATTTGTTTTATGAAAGGAATCATTCTAGATTGAAGCCACCATTACTCTATCTTTTCTGATCCACACTGGAGCTTTCCTGATTCCTTCATCCCCTCTCTCTGCCTATTAAATGCGACTGCAGTTTGGGACTTGAGTGTCAGAGATTGTGACAATGGCACAGGACAGAACAAGGTTTAGATTTGTTACTCACAGGGTCACAATAAGTCATATTCGACTTGGCACCACTTAATAACACTACCTCCACCATAGTGATTTGAACAACCATTACATCTGGCTTGACTTCATCATAGGACTGTGTCCCAGCATAGGATCTAGATTGGTCCTCTTAAAAATCCTAGTGATATTATATTCATTATTTACTCAAAACCTTACAACTCCTATTTCTCTCAGAATATAGCCAGTCTTTACATGAACAATGTAAAGATGATAAAAAATCATTTTTTTAAAAAAGTACATGTACATATAATTTACCTAATGCAAAAGAAAGAGTCTTTACTCCCGTTCTATTCAGGAATGTTTTCTAAAGAACTTAGTAACCATTTCTCTTAAAATGTAAGGAAGGAAGGGCAGCTTACTGATTCTATAGGCTTCTACCTGTAAAATTATTCTCTTAAAGACTTGACAATTCTTTCTTTGGATAAAGGTAATTGGCAAACTGGTGAATTTAGGGTAAGCCCTGTGTGACAAAGGTGCTGTCAAGCTCCCTTATTTATAGCTTCTCTGCTGTTATTTTGCTAGTAAGTTGATTCTGACTCTTGTGAGCAGAATGTACAGTGTGACTCTTGTGAGACTCATGTGTGCAGAGTGGAACTGCTCCATAGTGTTTCAAGCCTGTGACCTTTCAAAGCATAAGAAAAACCACCAGTGTAATTCATCACATTAACAAAGCAAAGAACAGGAACCACATGATCCTATCAATAGGCACAGAAACAGCCTTTTACAAAATCAACACCCTTTCCTGATTAAAACATTCAGCAAAATAGGAATAGAAGGAGATTTCCTCAACATAGTGGCAAGTA
>NW_006399818.1:12831129-12866970 GCF_000299155.1 Elephantulus edwardii
AAATTAAAAAAAAAAAAACAAAAACACAAAAAACCCACACAAACAAACAAGACTTTAGTCACCCAGGTTTGAACCGAAGCCTTAAAAGGTGGTGCTTACTTTAGCTTGCACTGATTTTTGGAATAAGTGATCTGAAGGCTAGAATTGGAATAGTTCAGTAAAATGTATTAACATATTCCTGCAACAATGGGTTCAAACAATAGGGGCAACTGAATATAGTTTAGGATTGGGCATTCCATTCTATTGTTCATAAGATCTGAGTTGGAGTGAATGCAAAGGCACCTAATAGTAACAAGATCAAATAAAGAGTAAGACTCTCTGGGTGGTCTAAACACTACTGGTAACTGAAAGGTTGACATTCAAGTACAATCAGAGGAGTCTTAGAAGATAAGGCAGGCAATCTACTTCTGAAAGATCAATTACTAAAAATCCTATAGGGGTTAGCTCTATTCTGACACAAATGGGAATGTCATGACTCAAAGTTGACCCCACAGGAACTGGTTTTAAGTAAAACACTAAGATGATTCCTATATAACTTCCTCCATGACTGGTGAAGGTTTTGGGGGCATTTCAATGTTATCCTAAAATCTGAATAATTTTAGACAAGAAAAAACAAAAATCAAACTACTTTTTTAAAACGTATGCACTCTCCTTATTTGTGTCTAAAGAAAAAAAGCCTGCTCCTTTCAAGTGAATTTATTGTACCTCTCTCTTGGGTTTTTGAAGTTGTAAACCTTGATGAAGGAAAACTACCTCATTCACCCCAGCTCCAAAGAAAAGCTGCTAGTGAATACAAATGATCAACCTTTCGATTAGCAGTCCAATACGTAATACACCCTTATGAAAATCCTCCCATACATAAAAATACATGCTTCTAAGGAGGACTGGCTGGTGGTTTTCAAAACTTCTGACTATAGGAGGTTCAGACAAAATCCTGACCATTCAATGGTTTTCACAGTAAGAACTAAACTGCTGGGCCCTCAGTACCCTCCTCGATTTGTGTAAAAAGGAAAGGCAGCTTTATTGCAAGGCACCGAAAAACCCCAAGTTTGGTTTGGTTCTGTCCTGTGTGCATAAAATTCTAAAAAGGCTCAACACTACCCTCTAGTGCGCGAAGTTGGCAGATGTGGGGATCACACATGACAAAAACAGAAGGCTAAAGAAACTAAGAGAAACAAAATATTCTTGAATCTGTAGAAAGTGCAAGAAGTAAAAAATATTCACATTTAATGGGCCATCTCCTCCCGTGCGATTAACTGCCTCTGAAAATCTCCTGAGGGTCAGCTAAGGGTCGCTTCCGACTCCACAGTACACAAAAACAACTTAAGAAATGACAAAGTGTTTGTGTAATGAGGTCAGGACATTTCTTCCAATACATCATGCTACTCTAATAAGCTCCAGCGTTGTGTGATATTCCACTCATAAACACCTTCAAAGGGGCCGATAGTTAAATAAGTCAGGAAACTTTGGAGTCATGCGCCCCCAACACCATACAGATTGAGTGCTTAGTACAAGCTCTCAGAGGGGAGGTTCTGGGAAGTTTATGCAGTGATAAAAATCCATTTCCCACAAATATTTGACCACTGAACTATTTTCCTCTGCCTCCATCCCACCATAGAACTCCATGTCATCCCCTGGCACAGTTGCACATGAACACACTCTGGCAATGAATGCTACTAGGAAAAATCCAAATGAGTTTCTTTTGTTCTTCATGGGGAGAGAGAATGTCTGCTTCATAGGTTTGGTGGGTCCACTGAACTTATGGAGAGCAAAGTCAGAAATACACTAATATAACTGACAAAGGCAAAACAGGGCCAAAAACCAGAGTGATAATAAAAACCAAATAGCTAGATGATTAATAATAATAGTAATAATAATAATAGATATGTAAATTAATCTCAGTCTTTAGCATTATTAGCCAGATAATATTACCAGATCTTATGGAATGGCACAGTGACTGCAACAATGGACTTGAGCATAACAGAAATAGTGAAGATGGCACAAGATAGGGTAACGTTTGGATCTGTAGTGCGTAGAATCTCTGTGACAACAATGTTAAAGAGCTGGAATATTCCATAAGGGGATAAGAGATCATCCTGGTCTGCCCCACTACACATCTCATTCCAGGCTTCAGCTGGGACATATGACATTTCTACAGTTCTTTTAATGTATCCTCCTTCCTCCAATCTGAACCCTTTATCCGCTATTGAAGTTCAACAGTATCGGAGGCTTAGTTCAAATTGATTTCTTGACTGCTGGTGCTAAGAGTGGCAATTGTGGAGCCGAGTAAGCTGTAACTGTTAACAACCTCAATCCATCCATCCATCATGGTGCTGCCAATTGGCCCAGTGGTGAGAATCTTTGTCTTCTTGATGTTGCTCTTCAACCCATGTTGAAGAATACAGTCCTTGACCTTCTGCAGCAAGTCCTTCAGGTTCTCCTCAGTTTCATCAAACAAGCTTGTGTCATCTGCATATCGCATATCGTAGGTTGTTGATGAGTCTTCCTCCAATCCTGATGCCACATTCCTCTCATAAAGCCCAGCCTCCCAAATGATCTGTTCTGCACATAGATTAAAAAGGTATGAAGACAGGACACATCCCTAATGCACTCTCTTCCTTCCTGATTTTGAACCATGAAGTATTTCCCTGCTCTCTTCTGAAGATTGCTTCCTGGTCCAAGTATAAGAATAATCAAGTGTTCTGGGATTCCCATTCCCCTCAAGGTTAACCACAATTTGTTGTGATATACACAGTCAAATAAATGCCTTTTCATAGTCAATGCAACACAGATATCTCTCTGGTAGTCTTTGTTTTCTGTCAAAATGCATCTCACATTCACGATAATGTCTCTAGTGCCACGGTCTCTTCTAAACCCAGCTTGTATTTCTGGTAGTTCTCTGTCAATGTACTGTTCCAATGGTTTCTGGATAATCTTCCACAGGATTTTGCTTGTGTGTTATATGAGTAATATTTTATGATAATTTACACACTCTATGAGGTCATTTTTTTAAATAGGAATAAATACAGATCTCTTCTGTATTTCCTCTAGATTTCTTGGCACAACCTGGCAAGCACGTCCAGGACACCATTTGTTTGTTGAAATACATGAATTACTGGGGCTTTATTATTTTTTTTATTTACAAAGTTTGAATACATTGTTTTTCACAAAAGTTCTTCCCACTTCCTTCACCCCCCACCCATCGAATTGTGCAACCCTATGATTAAGATCCCCCCACCCCATCCTCATCCTACTGCTTCCACCCTCTCCCCTCCTTTGATCCTCACCCTCATTTTACAATAATGGTTTTATATTTGTCCTTGTGGGACTGAGTTAGTTCACTCAGCATAATGCTCTCCAGTCCCTTCCAAGTTAGGTAGTAATTTACAAAATCATTGCTCCTGCAATAGTATTCCACTGTATGTATGTACCACAACTTCTCAATTAACTCAATTGTGGTTGGACATCTGGACTGTTTCCATTTTCTTGCAATGGTGAATAATGCTGCTATGAACATTGGTGTACAAGTTTCCATTTGAGTCTCGGTTCTCATTTTCCTGAGGTATACTCCAAGCAATAGAATATCTTGTTTATATGGGCTTTTTATGTTCAGCTTTTTGAAGAAGCACCAAAGTGCCTTCCAGAGTGCTTGTACCATTTTACAATCTAACCAAAATGTATGAGGTCCTATCTCACCACATCCTCTCCAACATTTATTACTTGCTGTCCTGTTAACCTTTGCCACTGATACTAGAGTGAGATGGTATCTCATTGTGGTTTTGATTTGCATCTCACTTATTGCCAGTGATTTGGAGCATTTCATCATAAGTCTGTTGGTCATTTGAATATCTTCCTCAGTGAAAATTCTTTCCATGTATTTTGGTGCTTTATTTTTTGCCAAGTCCTTCAGAGCAGCCTGAACTTCCTCTTTCTTAACTATTGCCTTTTGATTATATGTTGTTTCTTGAAATTCTTCTGGGCCAGCCAATTCTTTTTGGTACAGTGACTCTGTATACTCCTTCCATATTCTTTTAATACTTCCTTGATCATTGAATATTCTAACCATAGTATCCTTAAGCATTGTGACTTGAGGCTTCAATTTGTTCTTTAGTTCCTTTAGCTTAAGAAATGCCGAGTGAATGGCCCTTTTGATTTTCAGGCTCCAGTTCTTTGCATGTCTTTATAATTATTTTTGTATTCTGTTACTGCCCTTTGGAATTTTCTATTCAACTCTTTAATTTTTTATTTCTTCCCTTTGGAAAGTGTAATATTACACTTTAGTGTAATATTCAAAGTCTCTTCTGACATCCATTTTGGTCTTTTCTTCTTTTTTTATAGTGACCTTTTGCATTCTTCATGGATATCCTCTTGATATCCTCCCATAGTTCATCGGTCTTCATTCATTAGTGTATAAGACCTCAAACCCATTCCTGAGTTGGTTTCTAAATTAAGGGAGGATAGCCTCAATATCAAATTTTTATTCCTGTGGATTTTATTTGACCTTATTTAGCTTTAATTTGAACTTACATATGAGCATTTGATGGTCCGTTCTGTGATCAACACCTGGTCCAGTTTCACTGCTGGTATTGAATTTCTCCAATGATTCCTAGATTACAAAATACTAAATGATGTGTATATGGCCTTGAAAAACACATCCAACAGTGTTCTTACCATGATCACATGATGTTTCTATAAGCACATGGTAAATACTCCACAAATGTTAGGTTTTTCTGTTGTTGTTGTACTATATTTGTTATTATATATGACATTTACTTTGCATTTCTTTGTTCTTCTTTGTTGTTAATGTACAAGCCATTTCAAGGGCAAAATTGTCTCTTCTCTACCTGTAGTTTATCTGGTGAAATTAGTACATGACTCAGTGACTGGTCAGTCTTCACTTACCATTAAGGTTAGGTTCCAAAGACCAGATCATTCTGAGAAAATCAGTACTAGGCGAGACTGAAGGATGATCACTTCATTATCACAAAATGCAAGATGACTGCAGCAAAATATAACTGCTAACCCACTGAGAATCACAACCTAGCCACATTGATACATAAACTTCACCACCTTACACCTTGACATTCATTACTCCAGATGCATATTATTAATACCAAAAGTCAGCAGATGTTTTGCTGTTGTTGTAAATGCGAAATATAAGATAACAAGACAATTCATAAATGAGTGGCAGATATAGCCATGTTTAGGCAGATTTTATTGGTAAATTATCTTTACTTTTTTAATTAATTCTTTCATTCAACTAATTTTCCGAGTTTCTGCTAAATGCCAGAAGTTATTATTGGTTTTGCTTAGTGCTGTTGAGTGGAAACTGACTCATAGTTGACACTCCAGTGAGTTTTTAGAGGCTGTGAATTGCATAGAAAGAAATTTTTCATCTTTCTGCCATAGCACAGCTGGTGCATTTGAGCAGTGTTAGACATTGAGAATAGGGTAATGAACAAGTCATAGTCTCTGCTCTATTGGTATTTACTATATTCTAAGATTTAAGGGAAGATTAAAATGGGATTTTGTAGAACTAGTTTACGATCTCTTTCTCTCTCTCTCTCTCTCTTTCTCTCTCTCTCTCTCTCATTGCCATCACTCTGAAACTGACTCATAGCTAGACCTCCAGTAGGTTTTTGGAGGTTGTCAATTATGTGGGAGATAGACAATCTTTCTCCAGCATAGAGCTAGTGGATTTTAACTGCTAGATAGGCATTGCCTTTGGATTATGAGCACAACACCCTACAGACAATGTAGGGCTAGGTACATGCAGAGTAGTACTTTAATTTAACAAGCCACACCCAGTACTACTTTCAAGTTTTGCCATTAGTTTCTGAGTAAAATTTATCATTATACTTACTTGGCACTGTGCCTGGTTTCAGGATCCCTCAGGAATGCTGCAAAACGAATTAAGGAGTGGAATGATGAGCCAGAAGCATTCATAGTAAAACACTATTTGTTATGCAAATAGTAAGTATAGTGGGGGAAAAGGGAGATACTGAGGATACCTATGAGTCAACAAGCTTCTGTTACACAATAAATTTGACCTCGCATATTTTATAATCATTGTTCTCTTCACACATGGCTTTTGGTATTATAATTCCCATTTTAAAATGAGAAAAATGAAGTTCTGAAATATTAAGTAATTTGATCGAGTTTCAAAACTATAAGCACAGATAGTAAAGGAGTAAATGGCCTGAGAACACCCTGACATTTTCCTTCTTCTCCTTTGATGATAAGTTTAATTCTTTCTCCACACCCCATTTTTATTATGGGGGAACACAGTCTTCTTTTCCAGACTGAACTAATGGGACCAATGAAGTGATGAGTTGTACCTAATACGTCCCATCTGGATACGGCTATCATGGCTATTTTTTTTTTTTTTAAATTAACACCCTGAAGGCAATCATTACCAAGTCCAACTTAATAGGAACCCAGGGCATATCTGATAATGTGGTCCTGGTTTACTCCCAAATATTTCCAAGTAAAGCAAAACAAACAACACATTTTCTTTTCTTTTTTTCCCCCCACAAGAAAAGTCTGGGAATCATTGCTCTGAATGAAACTTGATGTAGACACACAGGAACAGGATCAAACCAGTTGCAACAGTGTTGATTCTGAGTCATGGTGCCCCTGTGTGTTAGAACGGAATTGCATTCATTAGGTTTTTCAGTGGCTGGCTGCATAATTTCTAGCCTCTGCAAACCCACAGGAGGGTCAACAACAGGTTCATTCTGACTTGATGGTATAAATATAACAGAAAGGTGCCTTTGTGTGGATGAGAACTTTCAAGCTTTTGACTACCATCATGTGTGTTAACTGTTTATACTACCTGTCTAAATAGGAGAAAAGAGCCACATGAGGGCACAGGGGCGTAACAATCTCTTTGGAAGGGGCCAGAGGGAGTAAGAATAGCACATCCCCTTACTGCCCCAAAGCAGGAAGCTGAGAAAGAGCCTGTAGCTCAGACCCTATGAACAGCATATCTGACCCATGTCCTATCCTGTGCCATCTTCACAAGTTCTGACACACTAGAGCCCATGTAGCAGTCATCGTGTCAATCTACCTGTCTGAGGGTCTTCCTCTCCTTTGTCAACCCTCCACCCTTTCATGCATCATGTCCCTCTCTAAGGAATAGTCCCTCCTAGCAACATGCCTGAAGTATGTGAGGCAAAGAGCCTCCTCACCCTTGCCTTTAAAGAGCTCCCTAGCTGTACCGTCTCCAAGACATATTTATTTGTGCTTTTGGCAGTCCATGGGATGCTCATTGCTCCTCTCCAGCACCATAACTCAAAAACACCAATTCTTCTTCTGTCATCCCTATTCATTGTCCAGTTCACAGATGCATAGCAAGTGACAAGAAAGACATACCTGAATCAGATGATCCTTAGTCCTCAAACTGACATTATTATGCCTCAATAATTTGGAGAGATCCCTAACTGCAGACTTTCCCAATGCAAAACATTTTCTGATTGCTGGTACTAAGGGTGTTAACTATGGACCTAAGCAAGATGAAGTTGTTGGCAGTTTCAATCTCTTCTCCATCCATCATGATGTTGCCTATTGGTCCAGTGGTAAGGCCAAATTCCTTGATCTGCAACAAATGCTTCCAGTCCTCCTCACTTTCAGTAAGCAAGATTGTGTCATCTGCATAACACATGTTATTGATGAATTTCCCTCCGATCCTGATGCCACATTCCTCTTCATAGAATCGAGCTTTTTGGATAATTTGCTCAGCATACAGATTGAATAGATATAGAGAGAGAATACAACCCTGATGCACTCCCTTCTCAATTTTAAATCATACAGCGTTCCCTTGCTCTGCTTGCACAACACCCTCATGGTCCAGGTACAGGTTTTGCGTAAACACAACTAAGTGCGCTGGGATTCTCATTCTTCTCAACGTCAACCACAATTCTTTATGATCCACACAATCAAATGCCTTTGCATAGTCAATAAAGCTCAAATATACATTCTTCTAGTATTCTCTAGTTTCAGCCAGGATCTGACATCAGCAATGATATCCCTGGTGCCATAGCCTTTTCTACATTTTGCTTGAACTTCTGGCAGTTCCTTATCTATGTACTGTTCTAGTAGTTTTGGAATGATCTTCAGCAATATTTTGCTAGCCTGTGATATTAATGATATTGTTAGATAGTTTCTTCTATGAAAAGGAAAGTGGCATCAGGATCAGAGGGAGATTCATCAATAACTTGTGTTATGCAGATGACACAACCTTGCTTGCTGAAAGTGAAGAGGACTTAAAACACTTATTGCAGAAGATCAAACACTAGAACCTTCAATATGGACTGCATCTCAATGTCAAGAAAATAAAGATTCTTATCACTGGACTAATAGGCAATGTTATAATAGATGGCGAAAACATTGAAACTTTCAACAACTGCCATCTTACTTGGATCCACAATTAGCACCATTGGTACCAGAAGTCCTTATCTAAGTACTGTTCTGTCAGTTTTTCAATTATCTGTAGCACTACAATGCAAATTCTGATAATTATTTCTTACATACTTAGATACTGCTCCATACAGTTGTTTGTCTGTTTGGTTGTGTTTGTTTTTTTTTTTTAATTTTTGTGGGATGGCAAAAGGGGTCTTTAATAATACCCTCCTCTTCAAGTTAGATTTGTTGAATATCTCCTTATACAAAACACTTGATTGAGCACTTTGATAATATTAGTGCATGATAGGAGGTATAACCCTCCTTAGGGCACAGGAAGAGGAATTTCCAAAAGGTCTTACTAACCAAAGCAACCCAGTTAATAGGTGGAAAAGCTGAAGTTTAAACTCAGGTCTATCTAACAGCAAAACATGATCCATTTCTATTATAAGATAATAGACTCTGAGTGCAAAATAGCTTTAGACAGACATGCGTTGACACTCTCAACAGTTCTGGGGACAGTGTCTACATTAGAAAAAAACTCTATAGCAGTTATCCTGGAAAAAATATTTGATCTGTTGAGGGCTTTGATTTGGATAGATTGAATACTGTAACTACATAACCTGCACAGAAGAGAGACACATGTGTAAGTGAAGATAAGGGATTCTCTGTCAGTATGGGTATGCTAGGCAAGATCAAGGTCAGAAAAGTGTATTGTTTAGTTTTTAGAGTTAAATTTGTTAGCACTGACCTATTTATCCAGACACCAGAATTGAAATGTAATTTATTTGTGATCATGAATTGTGACATAATTCTAGAGGAAGAAGTTCTAGATAATTCCTTCCTCTGATTCTTTACCTGTTGCCACTGTAGATATTCCTATTATCTTGTTTCTATTGAATAAATAGCAGTAATGTCATGTCTCTAACCATTGGGCTTCTTTTGTGCATATTTCAGTTAATATACATACGAGCAATTCAGTGTATCTCCCTTAAGAGTTGCTGCCCTAGAAATAGGACTTAGTTCTTCATCCCGTCCATCAGTGACTGTGGAGGACCAATCAACATGAGGAACATTTCAAAGTGATGTAGAAGATTGATGGCTTTAAAAGAGAACAGACTGGTAGCTGTGCCATGCGAATTTTCAGTTCCTGGATATTTACTCCTTTGGGACAAAGAAAACAAGAGCTGAGAAGACTGCTTTTTAATAACAACCCTGGCCCTGTCTCTTAGTCCTTAGAGGATGGTTTGCAAGCAAACTTTTCCAGCTAAAGGCTGTGTTTCCAGGTGCCAAAAGTGCACTCAGCCATGGAGCTGTTGCAGAAGGCCTCTTGGGGATCCTTTGTGTTTTTGCATGATTGTGGGTTGCTAGGTCTGGGATAACCTGAGGCAGGCTGCATTGCTCACCAAATCCTTAAATTAAGTGCTTTAGCAAGAAAACATGGGGTAAGCTCTCCGGGCTCTTCAACTGGGGTTATTGGCAGAGCCAATTATATAGCTGCTGTGTCAATGACCTCATGCAAGGTATGTCCAGCTGAAAGCATGGAATGACTTGGTCAGACTAGATGGCTAGGCTGTGTGGGTGAAAGCCAGTCATCTACCCATGCTTACTTACGGTAATCTGAAGTATTTTTTTTTAATAATAATTTCATTTTTTAAAAGGTTTTCCACCTGCTTCTAAATAGCAATGGAACAAAGTCTACGGAATCAGGGAGAATGTCATTATGGTGAAACCCGCCTGACACACATTGTTTTCTTCTTTAATCCAGTAACTATGCTCCCAAGAGTTATTGAATTAGAACTTCCCAGCATGTACTATGTCAATGCCAGTGCCAAACTGGAGCCTCAGTGAACCTGAAATCTGATGTGTTTGATTGTTAGAATAAACAGAAAGTCCTCCTGAGGCCCCAGTGAGAAAAAGGGTTTGATAGGATTGATCTGGGTCACATCTCTCCACTTAATGAAATGAGCCTCTCCCTTCTGGGGTTGGTTACCTCTGACATCAGCAACATGGTTTGACACTGATCAGCTAGCTCAAGGCACTTTGTTTATTTGGGCTCAGGAGTTGACAGTTAACTGGCTCCAACCAAACAGCCACCTGTGGTAGGCTCCATCAAGTCAAATATAAAACATAGCCAGCCTATGAACAGCAGAATTATACCCTACCCCGTCCAGTGCCATCCTCATCATTATCTTGTATACGTGATCCCATGGTTACTGTCACTACGTTCACCTCATTGAGGATCTTCCATCTCATTAAGGGTCTTCATCTTTTTCACTGACCCTTTACTTTTCCAAGCATGTCTTTTTTTTCCAAGAACCGGTCCCTCCAGCTACCTGGTGTGTATTAATTCACACAGATACTAGGACATATCAGGAAGATACTAAAATAGCAAACACCATAATACTAGAAACCAAATCAGTTAACATCCAGTCAACTCTGACTTCTGGTAACCTCCTGAGTTATACAGCACCGTGGTGCTTTCTTAGCTATAATCTTTATCAGAATTATTATCTTCTATGTCCATGTTAGGTGGGTTTGAACTAGCACTCTTAAGGTACTAGGTAATAACAAGCAACTTGTGCCACCAGTATATCTTATTTACACGATACATACTGAGAAATAAACCACATTATTCTGCAGATCAGGTGTTATGACGACCTTCCTCACCCTACCTTACCCATAAAATTATTTTAAGAGCAATTTTTTTAACTGGAGCACCAGTCAGAAGCATAAACTTCCTGTACTCTTCTCAAACAGAAGCCTCTCCTCCATTCCTTGAATATTCAAAGTTCCAAAGATGACATGGACCTCCGCAGCACTTGGCATTTCTAATTCCAAATGGTTACTTCTTCCTTCCTAAAAAGAATAGTTTCTCTGACCCTCATTTGACCATGTGCTCTCCTATTTTTAACATCTACCAACCTTTTGATGACAACCATTATTCATTGAGGACTTTAGAGCCTAGCTCCATACCATTAGTAACTGGGGAAACAGGGGTAGATGTGTCAAAGTCAGTGAGACTGGCTCAGGATAGGGTAGGGCTCAGAGTTACTGTACACAGGGTTGTTATGAATTGCAGGTGATACAATGGTACACAACTACACACACACACACACACACACACACACACACACTCTCAAATGCACACACATTTTTCAAAGACCCGAAATGGCCTGAATCAGATATACCTTAGTTGCTAGCCTGACATTGTTGCTCATTAAGTACTTTGGCGAGGTCCCTGACAGCTGTTTTCCCCAGTGTATTCACCTTTTTATTTTCTGACTGTCGGTGTAAAGAGTGTTGATTGTGGACCCAAGCAAGATTAAATAATTAACAACCTCAATGCTTTCTCCATCTATCATGATATTGCCTGTTGTCCTGGGGTAAGGATCTTTATTTTCTTGATGTTGAGATGCAATCCATATTGAAAACTTCCATCTTTGACCTTCTGCAAACACCACTTCAAGTCCTCCTCAATTTTGGCAAGCAAAGTTGGATCATCTGCATAGCAGTTTGTTGATGAGGCTTCCTCCAATCCAGATACCACCTTCTTCTTCATGAAGTCCAGCCTCCCAGATGATCTGTTCCACATATAAATTGAAATGGTATAGAGAAAGGATACATCTCTGTCTCTCGCTGCAGCAAAAGGAGTGGGAGGGCCAGGGCATCAGCTGGAGAGGGACCCGGGGATTGTTTCATGAATACGGCAGACAAGCCAGACATGGGGGAAATCGCCAGCTTCCATAAGGCCAAGCTGAAGAAGACGGAGATGTAGAAGAATACACTGCCAACCAAAGAAACCATCGAGCAGGAGAAGCAGAGTGAGATGTCTTAGGATCTGCAGGGGTCTCCGCCCGTGTCATGTGTGACATCCTAGTCATGATGTGGACGAAGAGCCACCTGCAGAATGGGCACGAGCGACGATCTGCCCTGTGAACCCGGGCACGCCGTGCCCTGCCACTGGCCTGCAGTTATCTGAAGGAACCACCAAAGACTCCGGTTTGCCCTGGGCTATTCTAGAAAATTATTTATATGATTAATGAAAATAAAACACACCTCATGGTAAAAAAAAAAAAAAAAGGATACATCTCTGACGCATTCCTTTTTTTATTTGAACCATGCATTGCTAGTTTTCTCTGTTTGGACAACAGCTTCTTGGTAGGTTTCGCAGGGCACAATCAGGTGTTCTGGAATTCCTTTTCTTCTCAATGTTAGCTACAATTTGTTGTGATCTACACAGTCAAATGTCTTTGCATAGTTATTAAAGCACAATTAGACATCCTTTTGATACCCTGTACTTTCAGCCATGATTTCTCTGAGCAATGATATCCTTAATGCCACGGCTTCTTCAATATTCAGTTTATATTCCTATTAGTTCTCTGTTGTCATAGTCATTTTTTTTACAATCTTCAGCAAAATTTTGCTTGCATGTGATATTAATGATGTTATTTGATTCCTTATACATTCTGTAGGATCATCTTTTTGGAGAATGGGAGTAAATACAGATCTCTTCATCAGTTGGCCAGGTAGCTGTCCTCCAGCTTTCTTAGCATGATCTGGTGAACACATCCAGGGCAGCATCGGTTTGTTGAAATAACTCAAATGGTATCCCACCAATTCCTAGGGATTTACTTTTTACCAATTCCTTCAGACCAGCTTGAACTTCCTTCCTTATCATTATTATTGGTTCTTGATCATAAGCTACTTCCTGAAAAGATTCTGCGACAGCCAATTGTTGGTGATACTGTGACCATGTGTATTCCTTCCATATTCTTTTGATGTTTCCTGGATCAATTAAGATTTTTCTCATAGCATCCTTCAGTATAACAACTCAAGGCTTAATTTTTTTTACTTCTATTATTTCCACTTGAGAAATGCCAAGTGAGTTCTTCCATTTTTACTGACTCTAGCTCTTTGCATATTTGCTGGCTTTTGACATTTTCCACCCAACTCTTTATCATCCTCATGTCTTCCCTTTGTTTTGGCCTCTCAGCATTCTAGTGCAATATTCAGAACCTCCTCTCATATCCATCTTGGTCTTTTCTTCCGTGTGTGTGTGTGTGTATTACAGCATATCTATTGCCACATTTATTAATAATTGGAAAATGGAATATGTGATGCATAAACCTAGAAAAATTGAAAGTGGTAAAAAAATTAAACTGAATGCATAAAGATTAGTATCCAAGGCATTATTGTTAGGTGCAATCAAATTGAGTATTACTCATAGTGACACTGTGTAAAAAAGATCTTAGCCCTACTCTATCTGGTACCATCCTCACATTTCCTGACACACAAAAGCCCACTGTGGCAGTAACTGCATCAATTCACCTTGTTATAGGTCTTTCTCTCCTTCACAGACCCTCCACCTATCTCAGCATCATGTTCCTTTCCAAAGAATAGTGCCTTATAGGAACATGTCCAGATTATGTTAGATGAAGCCTCATCATGTTTATATCCAAAGAGCACTCTGGCTGCACCCTTTCCAAGGCATATTCGTTTGTTCTCTTAGCAGTCTATGGGCTGTTCAGCACAATTCTCCAACACCACAGCTCAAAGGCATGAGTTCTTCTTCTGTCGTTCTTATTCATTGTTCAGCTCTCAGATACATAGCAAGTGATCAGAAAGACTATGTAGCCTGAATCAGACCCACCTTAGTTCTCAAACTGGCATCATTAATCTTCAGTATTTGGAGAGGTCCCTAATTGCAGACTTTCCCAATGTACTATGTCTCTTGATTTCCTTACTGCTAGTACTAAGGGTGTTAATTGTGGATCCAAGCAAGATGAAGCTGTTGACTGTTTCAATCTCCTCTCCATCCATCATGATGTTACCTATAGGTCCAGTGGTAAAAATCTTTGTTTTCTTGATATTGAGATGCAATCCATACCAAAGGCTGCATTCCTTGATCTTCTGCAACAAGTGCTTCAAGTTCTCCTCACTTTCAGCAAGCAAGGTTGTGTCATCATCTGCATAACACAGACTATTGATAAGCCTCCCTCCAATCCTGATGCCACATTCCTCTTCATAGAGTATAGCTTCTCAAATAATTTGCTCAACATACAGCTACGTTTGCCTAGCAGACAGAAAGTTATGTTACCACACCCAAGGTGGATAATTTTAATCTGCCCTCAGGTTTGGTTCAAATTGTTTTTTGTCAAACATTCTTCTGGGTAGTATAGTACTTGTCTGTGCATTTCTGTACAGAGGTAACTCGTGGTTGCTGTGATGCTAAACACTGTGACACTGATGTACCAAATGTGATAATGGTTACCCATGGTGGACAGTTTTTGGTGGAACTTACCAGTTGGAAATTCTATGAACAGTGCTCAGACCTTTTGTTCAGGAGTCATCTACTCGATGGCACCTAACAACAACAACATACAGATTAATCCTAGATATTGTTGTTGTTGTTGTTAAGTGCCATTGAGTCACAGGCAACTCATAGCGACCCTATGAAGGAGAGTCCTCGACGCTTGGGTGCCTTTCATTCTCTCTCCAGGTTCACAGGGTTTCCAGAGGCAAGCTATTATGGAAGCAAGTGGATGCCACTCCTCCTTCCAAGCTAATCCTAAACATTAGTGAGTTGAAATTAATTGGTATTAGAATTGGATAGTCATATGATCTATGATGTTTTGAATGAAAAATTGAAGAGGAATAGCATTGATTTATTATCAAAAGACCATTTCAAGATCTATCTTGAAGAAAAGTACTGACTATCAGGGATAAAATAATATCTATACATATACAAGAAATATCAATTAATAGGAAAATTATTAAAATTTACTAACCAACGTGTCAGAGACAGTGCGATTGACACAGGACAGAGCAGAGTTTAGGGCTGTTGTACATAGGGTTGCTATAAGTCACAAGCGACTCAACAGCACATAACAATAACAACAACAACAACCAACCACTAAATTCAAAGATGAATTAAAAAAATATAGGATTTCTACTAACTTTTAAAATATTTATTAAGAATGCAATCAAGATGTATTATTGAGCATGTAATCAAGATGTATTAATAATAACTAGTGACTGGAATGCATTTAGTTAAAAACAAAATGAAGGATTGATAATAAGAAAATATGGCCTTTGTGATAGAAATAGAACTGGAAATCATATGATAGAATTTTGTACTGCCAACAACTTTTTCATTGCAAATATCTTTTGTAAAACATAAACAGTGACTATACATATGGTCCTTGCCAGATAAAATACATGGAAATAAAAGCAAGTACACCTGTGGAAAAAAATACAGCAGAAAATATCATCAGTCAGACCAAGGCTTGGGGTCCAATGTAGAACAGACCCTCATTTGTTCATATGCAACTTAAAACTTAAGCTGAGGATAATTTAAAATATTCCATGAAATCCAAACCTCGTATATCCCACTTGAATTCAGAGACTATCTCAAGAATAGATTTGATGAACTGAACACTAATAATCAAAGATATTACAGAATGACATCAAAGATATCATACCTGAGGAGAGCATAATGTTCATTTAAAAGACAGGAAAGGATCAAAATGAATGAAAATTTTTTCAAATGAAAAAGCTTTGAAATTTGTTATATAAGGTACTGAAGCTAAAATAAAATAATTCTAATATAAAGGAGCTGAACAAAGATTTCAAAGGACAGCTTGAAAAGACAAAATATTCCAATGAAATGAAATAAAAGAACTTAGAAAACAAAAAGGTAAGAATATTTCTGTCATTTTTCAAGCTGGAAGAACTGAAGGACAAATTCAATCTTATATTCAAAGACTGAAGAATGTTGATGGACAAAATATTGAAGGGCACAGCAAGCATCAAAAGAAGACAGAAAGAATATACACAGCCACTGTAACAGAAATAATTGGTTGATTATCAAGTGTTTCAGGAAGGAGCATATGATTAAGAACAAATAGTCCTGAAGGAAGAAAGAAGTCTAAGCGACACTGAAGTCATTGGCAAAAATTAAAATTCTAGGAATCAAAATAATATCAGTTGAAGTGGTTCAACAGATAAAGAACCAACTTCCTGGAAAAGACCCATATTTGTGCATCCTAGCACTGAAGGAGCATCCTGCCTGGTCCTGGAGCACAAAGTCCTGCCTACATCTCTACCCACTCTACCCATATCTCTGCCCACTCAGCCCATGTCTCCACCTGCTCTGTCTGTGTCTCCACCCATTCAACAGATCCAGTCAATTAAAGTGAGCTGCCTTTAGCCCAGAGCAGTTTGGACAGATCTTGCTGCAGCAGTTGTCTAACTAAGGAGGCTGCTAATTCATAGGCCTTTTCTCCCCCAATCTGAAGCAAGTCTTCCCTTGAGTTCAGAGAGAAACCCAGGCAGGGTAGCTGTCCCATCCTCCTCTAGAGCATTAACTTCAGACTAAAAGCCCATCACCTCAGATGTGAAAAATTCTACCTCAGCAATATCATATAAGAAGCAGGTTACCACACACCCTATGCAAGCTCAAAGCAAGATGTCACCCCAAAAAGTGACACAGCATCAATAGATTTCCCGAAACCAGAAATCTGATGGAACTTTCTGACACAGAATTTAGAAGAACAATGATTATTTTCACTACATTAAAGACAAACTTGAAGAACAGAACACTGCAAGCAAAAACCAAGAGGACCTTAAAACAAAACAATTCAAAGCAATGCAGATAAAACAAATGATGCATTAGAAGTTCTGGAAAAACAAGAAACCACAATCCAAAATGTGAAGACCGATGTTTCAGATGCTATCAATATATTAGGGAGACACATGAAGAGAGTTCAAGAGAAGGAATACAGAACCAATGAAAGAGAAGATAGAATTGTCACCACTGATATGCTAAAACAAAAAGTAGAATAAAAAGGGAAGGGGGAAAAAGAAAACCTAAGAAGTGCCATCCACTTCCTAAACAGCATGCCTCTAGAAATTATGAACTTTGATAATGGCCAATAGTTGTAGAGGGGCTTCAGGCCTTTTGTTCATAGAGTTACTATGAGTCATGCTCAACTTGAAGGTAATCAACAACAACAACAACGTGTGACACCATCAAGAAAAATAACATGTGCATAATCGAAATCCCAGAACAGGAAGAAGCAAGAAAAAGCACTGAAAAAGCAGCAGGACGGTTGCTAGAAGAAAATTTCCAGGCATATTGAAGAGTGAGAGAATATGTATTCAAGAAGCTGAGTGAACATAATATAGAATAAATTCCAAAAGAAAAACACCAAGGCACATCATAGTCAAATTTGCCAAAACTAAAGATAAGAAGGGAATTCTGAAAGCAGCTAGTGAGAAACAAAAAATAACATGTAAAGAAGAACAAATAAGAGTAAGTGCCAATTTCTCAGCAGAAACCATGCAAGCATGAAGACAGTGGAATGACGTATATCGAACACTCAAAGAACACACCTATCAACCAAGAATAGTATACCCAGCTAAAGTGTCTATCAAATAGGAAGGAGACAACAAGATATTATTAGAAAAACAGAACCTAAGGGGGTTTGTAAAAACAAGACCAGCATTACAATAAACACTGAGAGATGTCCTTCTTACAGAGGTGCCAGAGAAAGCAGATAGACTGAAGTAACCAGTAACAACATCAAGAAGAACTCAACAAAATAATAACACTAAAACCTTTCCTCTCAATAATTACACTGAATGTAAACGGTTTAAATGAACCACTGAAGAGAAAAAGAGAAGTAGGTTAGATAAAAACCCATAATTGATAAATATGCTGTCTGCAAGAACCACAGTTGAAAAGTGAAGATAAATAAAGACAAAAAATAAAAGGGTGAGAAGAAATAGACTAAGCAAATGGCAACAACAATAACCGAAAAGCAAGAACAGCAATATTAATCTCCGATAAAAGAAATTTTAATGCAAAAACTAATCACATAGGACAAAGAAGGTCACTACATAATGCTTGAAGGGTCAATAGAACAAGAGGATATAACAGTAATAAATACCTATGTACCAAATGATAGACCTGCAAAATGTAAAAAACAAACATTAATAAAACTGGAAAAGGAAATAGACAAAACCAGTATAGTAGCTGGAGATTTCCACTCTCAAGAAAAGATTGAACTACCAGAAAGAAACTCAACAAAAATGTTGAAGAATTAAACCACACAATAAACTAACAATGCACCCCTGAAAAGCACAATTTATCTTCTCCAATGTGCATGGAACATTCGTGAGACTAAATAACGTTTTTAGGACACAAGGAAAGAATCAATAACTTAAAAAACAGAAATAATACAAAGCACCTTCTTAGACCACAATGATATAAAATTAGAAATTAATATTAATAACAAGAGGATAAAGGAGGGGAAAAAACCCATACATGTGGAAACTGCACAACACCTTGTTTGAACATGAGTGGGTACTAGAAGAAATAAAACATGAAATTAAAAAGTTTCTTGAAATTAATGACAATGAAAACACCACTTACCAAAACATCTGGGAAATAGCCAAAGCAGTAATCAGAGGTCAATTTATAGCAATAAGCAAACACATCAAAAGGCAGGAAAAAATAACCATTGACTCTCTAACCCAATATTTGCAGCAAATTGAAAAAAAGAATAGCAAGAAGACAGGAAACCCTCTAAAAAAACCTGAAATTCTAAAAATTAGGGCAGAAATACATGAAATTAAAAAAAAACACATGAAAAACAATTAAAATCATCAGCAATACCAGAAGTTGTTTCTTTGAAAAGGTCAATAAAATCGACAGACCCCTAGGAAAACAAACAAAGGAAAAGAAAGAAAAGACACAAATAACTTTAATAAGAGGTGAAACTGGCAAAGTCACAACAGAACCAACTAAAATGAAAAGGCTAATAATGGAATATTGTGAAAAATTAAAGCAGGAGTAGCATCTACTTCCTAAATAACACGCCTCTGTAAACCCTATGAATATCAATCAATGTCGATAGTCATAGAGGGATTTCAAGCCTTTTGTTCACAGGGTCGCTATGAGTTGTGCTCTACTCGAAGGCAATCAACAATAACATATTCAAACAAGTATGAAAACATAGAGGAAATGTGCAAATACTTAGAAACTCATACTCTATCTAAACTGACACAGACTGAAATTGAACACCTGACCAGATGCATTACAAAAAAAGAATTTGAAAAGATAATATAACAACTTCCAACCAAAACAGCCCTGAACCAGATGGTTTTACAAGTGATTTCTATCAAACATTCAGAGAAGAATTGTCACCAATTCTACATAAAGTATTTTAGAAAATAGAAAAAGATGGAATTCTCTTAGCCTTATTTTATGAGGCAAATATATCCTTGATACCAAATCCAGGTAAAGACATTACCAAAATAGAAAAGTATAGGCCAATATCTCATGAACATAGACGCAAAAATCCTGACTAAAATCCTGGCCAATAGAAACCAGAGATTAAAAAGAAAATAAAGTTCACCATCACCAAGTGGGATTCATAGCAGGTATGCAAAGATAGTTCAACATTAAAAAAAAAATCAGAACAATTCATCACATTAACGAAGCAAAGAACAAGGACCACATGATCCTATCAATTGATACAAAAAGGCCTTTCACAAAATCCAACACCCTTTCCTGATTAAAACACTCAACAAAATAGGAATAGAGGAGAATTTCCTCAACATAATAAAAAATATATCTGCAAACCCAAGAGCCAACATTTTTCCCAAAGGAGAGAGATTAAAGACATTCTCTTTAAGAACAGGAACTCTAGGCAAGGATGCCTACTATTACCTCTCCTATTCAATATTGTATTGAAAGTCTTAGTGATAGCAATAAGACAAGAAAAGGAAATAAGAGGTATCCAAATTAGCAAACAGAAAGTAAAATTATCTCTATATGCATATGATATGAAAGTATACTTAGAAAATCCTCAAAATTCAGCAAGGAAACTACTAGACATAGTTGACAAATTCAGCAAAGTGGCAGGATACAAGATGAACATACAAAAACTAATTGGATTTCTCTACAGTGACAAAGAGAATACAGAACTGGAGCTAAGAAAAACAATATCCACCACAACAGAGAATCACAAGAATAAATTTTTGTTACACACCTTTGAGTGGCTTGCAACTCATAGAAACCCTATGTACAAGAGCCCTAAACGCCACTCTATCCTGTGCCAATCTCACCATCTACGACATACTCCCACCACTCCAGTCACAGAATTTATGCATCTCATTTTGAGGGTCTTCCTCTCCTGCACCGTCCCTCCACGCTCCCAAACATGATGTCCCTCTCCAAGGACCAGTCCCTCCTTGCAGCATGCCAAAATTATGTCAGACGAAGCTTCAGAATCCTTGACTCCAAGGAGCACTCCAGCTTCACCCTCTCCAGGACAAACCTGTTTGTTTCCCTAGCAGTCCATGGTATATTCAACACTCCAGCACCACAGCTCAAAGGAATCAATTCTGTTTCTATCATCCCTCGTCACTGTCCAACTCTCTGATGCATAGCACGTAATTGTGAAGACTATAGCCTGGATCAGGCACACCCCAGTCTCCAGCCTGATGTCATTGCTCTTCAGCACTCTTGAGAGGTCCCTCACAGCTCGCTTTCCCAATGCAATTCATCTCCTGATTTCCTGGCTGCTGTTACCAACAGTGTTAACTGTGGAGCCATGTAAATGAAAATTGTTCACTATCTTCACTCTTCCTGATACGTCCAATTGGCCCAGTGGTGAGAATGTTTATTTTCTTGATGTTGAGCTTCAATCTGTATTGAAGGCTGCAGTCCTTGACCTTCTGCAGCAAGAACTTCAGGTCCTCCTCAGTTTCAGGAAGCAGGGTTATGTCATCCGCATAACGGAGGCTGTTGATAATTTTTCCAACAATCCTGATGCCACATTCCTCCTTGTACAGCCCAGCATCTTGGATGATCTCTTCTGAATATAGATTGAAAAGGGAGGAAGACAAAATACACCCCTGACAGACCCCTTTCTTGGTTTTGAACCATGTAGTGTCTCCTTGCTCTGTTCTGATAACTGCCTCTTGGTCCAAGTATAAGTTTCACATAAGCACAATCAAATGTTCTGGGATTCCTATTCTTCTCAGAGTTAGCCACAGCTTGCTGTGATCCACACAGTCAAAAGCCTTTGCATAGTCAATGAAGCACAGATAGACATTCTTCTGGTAGTCTCTGCTTTTTGCCAAGATCCATCTAACATTAGCTATAATATCCCTAGTATCACAACGTCTTCTAAATCCAGCCTGCACATCTGGCTGTTCTTTGTTGACATAATGTTCCAGTGGTTTTTGGATTATTTTCAGCAGAATCTTGCTTGCATGTGATATTAATGATATTGTTCGATAATTTCCACACTCCATTGGGTCACCTTTCTTTGGAATGGGAACAAATATCTATCTTTTCCAGTCAGTTGGCCAGCTGGCTATTCTCTAGATTTCTTGACACAACTTAGTGAGCACATCCAGGGCAGTGTCTGTTTGTTGAAATAAATCAATTGGTATGCTGTCAACTCCTGGAGCCTTGTCTTTTGCCATTTCCTTCAGAACAATTTGAACTTCCTCCTTCATCACCATAGGCTCCTGCTCATATGTTATTTCATGAAATCCCTCTGTGTCAGCCAGTTCCTTCTGATACAGTGACTCTGTGTACTCCTTCCATCTTCTTTTGATAGTTCCTGGATCATTTAATATTGTCCCAAACTATCCTTAAGCATTGCCACCTGTGGCTTGAATACCTGGGAGTAAATCTAACTAAAAACACAAAGGACCTATTCAAAGAAAATTACAAAACATTACTATAAGAGACAAAAAGAGACCTGGAGACATGGAAGAATAGACTTTGCTCATGGATAGGAAGACTCAATATTGTAAAAATGACAATTCTGCCAAAGGCAATCTGTGTGTTCAATGCAATCCCAATACAAATACCAATTCCATTCTTCAACGAGATGGTAAAGGTGATTTCTAATTTCATTTAGAATGGAAAAAGACTCTGAATAAGCAAAACACTTCTTAAAAAGAGAAAAGTGAACTAGGGTGTGGGGCTGGGCAGGGGCAGAAATGTGCAACAATGAATGAATGGAAATCCAAGTTCTCCATAAACTTTTGTTAAACTCTCAAAATTAAAAATTTTTTAAAAAAAGCAAAGCACCCTCATGATATAGATTGGCACGGTGGTAGTAACAATTCACCCACTGATTCAAATATATAAGAGACAAAGAGGATGGCACAGAATAGGGCAAGGTGCAGATCTGTTGTTCATAGGGTCGTTATGAGTCAGAATCAACCCAATGACATATAACAACAAGATATCTTTCCTGATTTGCTCCCACTGAATTTTATTGCTTGTATATTTCTTTAAAATGCAATAAATGTATTAATGTGTAAAAAAATGAATCAATAGAATGTGGAAATTATAAAAAATATCATGAATATAATAAAGTCTTACTGTAAAATATTAAAACATAGCTGGAGATGTATATTGCTAGAGAATTGTCAAAAATTCAAGTTAGAATCAGAAAAAGTCATGGAATGAGAAATATACTTGACATCAGATGAGATTGAAAGTAAAGGGGGAAAAAGATAGTTACCTGTGTCTTATTGATTATTCAGAAGCTTTCAGTTGGGTGAATAATAATACATTATAGATAACTTTGAAAAGAATTGGAAATCTGGAACATTTAATTGTGTCCATGGACAAAGAAATAAGTCATTTGAAAAGAATTAAGGAGTACCGTATGTTTAAAATCAAGAAAGGTGTGTGTCAGGGTTGTATCCTTTCACCATGCCTGTTCAAGAGAGCTTTCATGGTCTTGTGGTAGGGAGCTACACTACCAAACAGAAGGCATATGGTTTAAATCTGCCAGCTGCACTATAGAAGAAGAATGGACCATTTCCTATACAATTTACAATCTCTGGAGGGTCAGCAATGGGTTGGTTTCAATTAAAGGCTGTGCAACAATGTTCAATCTACATACTGAGCAAATAATTCAAGAATTTGAACTCTATGTAGAAGATTGTGACATTAAGATTGGAGAAGGAATTATGAACAATCTTCATTGTGAAAATGGTACAACTTTGTTTGCAGGAAATGAAAAGAACTTAGAACACTAACTAGAGATATAAGACTGTGGTCTTCAGTATGGACTAAACCTCAACCTAATGGAAACAAAAGTCCTCAAGCTAACTAGTGAAGACTGATGCTGTCAAGGGTGTTGTTTTACTTGGATCCACAACTAGAACCCACGGGAACAGCAGGTAAATAGTTTACTTATTTCATTGGGCAAATATGTTATCAAATAACTCATTAAAGTACTAAAGAGAAAAAATGTAACTGGGGACTAACGTGTCTACCATGGGTAAGATTTGGTGTCAACTTGCCTACCTATGATTCTTTGTTACTTATGTGTTCATTCTCTTGGTGAGGTTTCATGTAGTGTAATTATTCCTTCGATAGCAGTATTCATGAAAGGCCAGCTGGATCAGGGAGGTCACTGGGAGTGTGGCCTGCATCAAGTACTGTATTAATTATAAACCAATATTCTGGAGAAGCTGCCTTGTTTTTTATCAATATCTACCATGCATTTAGTTCCTCACTTCTTTGGTTCCTTTGATCTGCATTATCTGCTGACCTTGGACTCATCAATCTATGTGATATGGATATGAAATTTGCCACTATCTACAAGCACGTGAACCATTTCCTTTGTATAAATCTCTTTATGTGTGTATGTATGTGTGTGTTTGTGTTTGTGTGTGTGTGTGTGAGTATGTATTTAATTGTTGTTGTTATAAGTCAGAACTGACTCATAGCTGACACAGAGGCAGTAAAAGCACAAGAAGAGATTGCCCAACTATCTCCCTCAAAACAGCTAATGAATTCAAACCATATGCCTTTGGGTTGGCAGTACAACTCCTTACCACTACAACAGCAGAAATACGCATACAGACATTTTTTCCCCAGTTGATTTGTTGTCTCTAGGCAACCCACCTTAAGACAGTGCAAATGATCCAAGCCATATTACTTTCAATTGTTTCATGAACACATGGAAGTTGAACACTGAATAAAGAAGACATTAAAAAGATGTGATACTATTATACAGTGATGTTAGCAAAGAATGTTGAATATGTTGTGGACTATCTATGAATATATTGTGAACTATCTAAAGAACATTAAAAGAAGATGGAAGGAGTACACAGAGTCACTGTATCAGAAGGAATTGGCTGACAGAAGAATTTCATGAAGTAACGTGAGCAAGAGCCTGTGGTGATGAAGTAGGAAGTTCAAGTTACTCTGAAATAATTGCCAAAAAACAAGGCTCCAGGAGTTGACAGCATACCAAGCGACATATTTCAACAAACAGATGCTACCCTGGATATGCTCACTAAGTCGTTCCAAGAAATCTGGAGGACAGCCAGCTTGTCAACTGACTGGAAAAGATTGATATTTGTTCCCATTCCAAAGAAAAGCGACCCAACAGAGTGCGGAAATTATTGAACAATATCATTAATATCTCATGAAGGCAAGATTCTGCTGAAAATTATCCAAAAACGATTGGAGCAATATGTCAACAGAGAACTATCAGAGTATATCAGAGACGGCGAGGTTGGCACAGGAGAGAGCAGCATTTAGGGCTCTTGTACATAGGGTCGCTGTGAGTTGCGAGCAACTTAATGGCACATGACAACAACAACATCTAAAGAACAATCAAATCTGTCTTAGGAGATATCCAACCAGAGTATTCCTTAGAGGTAAAGAAAATGAGACTTTATTTCACAACCTTTTGGCATCTTATCAGGAGGACTAACCCTTGGAAAATTATATCTAGGTGAGAAAATAGTAGTTGTTGTTAGGTGACATAAAAATAAACTGAGTCATAGTGACCCTATGTTCATAGATCTGAACGTTGTCCTATCTGCATCATCCTCATGTTCAAGTTGCTGTGTACCCTCGAGTCAGGACCAACTCACAGCTGACCTTCCAGCAGTTTTTCAGAGGAAGTAAATTGAACAGGAGGTGATTGCCTGTTGTTCTTCCTCAACAAGATACATTACTACAGTGGAAGCCACAGTGGGCATAACAGAGATTTTGAGGATGATATAGGATCAAGCAGAGCTTTATTCTGTTATACATATGTCACTTTTAGCTAAAGTAAACTTGAAGACATACAATAACACAGCAAAACCAAAAAGAACAAAATCAGAATTTTAATTTATTTGAGTACAAGCCTTGTTTACCACATATGTAACAAGATGACTTAAGTAAAGAGATCAAGCTCATATAAGAAAGGATTTTTGCAGCCTCCTTTGAAAAAGAAGACTTCATAATTGGTATTGAAGTGTAATTACAATGAATCTTTTATGTTGTATAAAAGTCTGACTCTGGTCTTAAATAGCTGTGCAACCATAAAGAAGTCTCTGAACCTCTCTGTGTCTTAGTTTTCTTATCTGAGAACTCCAAATATAGTATTGAAGATTGTTATTGTGTGCCATCAAGTTGGAACCAATCCATAGCTGACCTTCTCGCAGGTTTTAAATTGCACAGGAGGAGAATTCCTATCGTTCTCCCACAAAGAAGCTGGCGGATTTGATTGCAGCAGAGCTTCTTACCACTAAGCCACCAGAGCTTTTTAAAAACAGTTCTGATGAAAGTCTTGTATTTAATCATAAACATCTGTGGAAATCTAAGTACCCTCTTTACCTTCTGTGTGCCCCAAGTTGTTCTTTGGCATGTGGGAATGGTAAGAGTACCTCTTGACTTCCATAGTTATTGCCATTGAGTAGTTCAGACTCTCCATCAGACTTCTGAAGTCATAAATCTTTATAGGAGCTTGCCATCTTTCTTCTATACAGCAACATGGTAGGTTTGAACTACTGACTTTTGTGTTAACAATACAGGGTGTCTCATATTGTATTGATAGCCCCAGAGCTCTTTATAGACTTCCTGTGAAGGTCAAATGATAAAATTCTTATAAATAACACTATGTCTTCCACATGGAAATTATTAGGCAATGAATGTTAACTATTTTTTTATAATTACAATAATTTTTAAATAAAAAACTGTTGTACACATTTGTAACAAATTAATTATTGCCTAATAATTGTGGCTTGGTATATAAAATATTTCAAAATATGAGCTAAGAGCAGGTGATTTATAAACAATATTGAAACTTTGGAAGCCACATTTCCAAGGCATATGAAAATTAATAACTATAGTGTACCTGTGTGTACTTCAAAGGATGTTGAATATTTTTGCCCTTTTAGCTAACATAAGAACTATCCCTTAGCTTGACTCCATTGCCTTTACCTTAGTTTATGGCTCTGACATTGACTGGGAAACATTTCCTGGAATATAAGAGGAGCAAACTGCTTGTCAGTACCTTAACTTTGAGCAGTTAGGGATGTGTCCTAATCATTTAGAGCTTAGTCACATTACATATGCATTTTATTCAATGTCATTTTGTGACACTTGAATTTCTCTCTAACATGTACATGGTTTGAAATGAATAATGGCAAATATTTTGTTTTGTAAAAATCCAAGAACAATGTCTTGTATGACAGAAGTGTGAAATAAATGTAAATAATATTTAGCAGTTGTTTGCTTCTCTCCTTCCTTTGTTTAAAGACAACACAGATGACAGTGGTGAAGTTTAGTGACTGGTATGTACCATATATTGTGCCAGGTACTCTGTGAACATGCTTCTTTTCCTTCCCTCCCCTCCCCCAGCCCTGTCAAGGAATATTGAGTGGAATTCCATAACATTTCCAATAGTATTCAAATATCTTAATGTTTTGGGCAAACTCGCTTTTCAAGAGCTACCAACAGTGCTAAAAAGCAGATGCCACCTTCAAGGCTAAGATTATTCTGGCTCAATTCATGGTACTTTTAAACTCTTCATGCATAGGAATAAAGAAGCTCAAAGAAGAACAGATTCCTATGAAGAACAGTTTCCTATGAATTATTTTATTAGTCCACTGACTGCCCAAACAAACAAATTTGCCTTGGAATAAGTACAGCTAGAATGATTCTTAGAACTGAGGAGGACAAAATGTCTTGACTACTTTGAATATATATTATTATGAAACATCAACCTAGCAAAAATAAAAGGTAAGTGAAAATATCACAATGTGATAGGTTGGCACAGTGGATTCTATGGTGCACTCTGACATAGCAACCCTTGTGAGGAAGGCTCAGGACTAGGTGGTATTTCATTCTATTGTGCATAAGGTTGCTGTGGGTTGATGGTACCCCACAATACTTGTGCATCCACTGAGCATCTCAAACTTCACATGACTATTCATCCCTTTGCTCCATTGAGATACACATAAAAACTTCATTTCCTCAACACAGTTCAGGGTTACTCTATCTGATTAATCTCAAAATTTTCACATATATAGCTTCCTTTTGTACCCTCATCTGCCTGACAGAAAATTCTGTACATTTCACAATGAAATACTAAGTAGCATGCAGGAGCAACAATTTTGTAAATTACTACCTAACATGGGAGGGGCTGGAGAGCATTATGCTAAGGAAACAAATTCAGTCTGATGAGGACAAATACTGTACAGGACAATTATTATAGAGCATGTATAAGGATCCAGTATGGGGACTGAATCATAGGATCATGCAATTTGATGAATGGAGAGATGGATGGATAAATGAAAGGGGAAAGATCTGGTGTGAAAAACAATGTATACAGATTTTATGAACTTTGTATGTAAACCAGTATAAAAATAAAAGAAAAAATTCTGTGAGTTTCATCTTTAAAATTAATGAATAATCTCCTAAAACTTGACAGCTTCTATGAGCCTCCTGAGGCAAGGCCACTGCTATCTCTAGCTCAGGTTATTATAATAATCTCCTCCTTTATCTTCCCACTTCCCCTTATTCTGTCCCTTCAATCTGGTCTCAATGCAAAAGCCAAAGCCATACTGTTCAAACCTAATTTATAATTTGTCATTGCTTTTCTCGGAACCCCTCCAAGCTTTCAACTCTTGCTCAAGATAACTTAGAAGCCAAAGTTCACATGATAACAAATAAGGTCTAAAGATGAAGTGATAATAGGCAGAGAGCAATGGTAATTGATTATATAAAAAATAATTTATAAGAATGATTGTATAAAGCACAGAATGCAAGTACAGGAATGATGTATCTGAATGGTTATGTGTAAATTAATAAAAATGTTTTTAAAACGAAAGTCTTTCTCCTTCCTATCCCTGTCTACCTCTCTTCTTTATATTGTTTCCCTCCTTGTTCTTCCTTAAGCTTATTCTGGTCTGAGGAACACAATTACTTTAGTTCTTTCTTAATTATAGAGCTTGTTTCTTTAGATACTTTAGATTTATTCCAATAGTACCTCCTAATTCAATCACTCTCCTTCCTCTACTTCCTTTATTTATTAGTCTTCCTAGCATTGATAACACTAAGAATGGGAATCCTACAACACCTAATATGGCTGATGCAAAAATTTTACATGAACCGAGAAGCAGTTGTTAGAACATAAAAACAGAATTGTTGGTGTTGTATATAATAGAGTCAGAACTGACCCATAGCTGACTCTACAGGGAGTTTTCAGAAGCGTTTAATTACACAGGAGAAGATGGCCCATCTTTTCCCCTGCTGAGGGGCTGGTAGCCTTGAACCGCGTGCCTTCAGTGCAGGGCAGCTACTTACCACAGAATACTAAGTGATTTAAAATCAGAAAATACGTGCCTTGGAGTTGTATTCTTCATTATACTTTTCAATATTATGCTGAGAAAACATAAATAAAGCTGGACTATATCTGAAGGAGAATGTGTCATCCAGATTGGAGGAAGAGTAAATAACAATTTACAATATGAAGATTACACAAGCTTACTTGCTAAAAGTGAAGAGGACCTGGATAACTGAAGAGTTAAGACTGTAGCTTTCAGTTTAGATCACACCTCACCATAAAGAAAAATTTTCTCAAATGAACCAGTAAACAACCTAACAATGAATGGAGAAAACATTGACTCTGTCACAGTTTCATTTTACTTGGAGCTACAATCAAGACCCCTGAAAGTATCAATGAATACATCAGATGATTTACTGCTTTGGAAAGTTGGCTGTCAAGGGCATCCTTAAAGAACTAAAGAGGAAATATACAAATTTAAAAACTAAGGTGTTCCTAGCCCACATCATGGTATTTTCAATTGCTTTCTATGCATGTGAAAGTAGGACAATGGCCAAGTAAAACTGAAAAAGGATTGAGGCCTTTGAATTGTGGTGTCGTAGCCTAGACATTCACTTCTGGATCATAGTAAAGACTATCAGAAAGAGGTTTCCCTGTATTTTATTGTCTATGTAAAGTCATTTGACTCTGTACGTTGTTCCAAATTCTAGATACCATTGTGAAGTGTAGGAATTTGGAATACTTCATTATGCTCATGGGGAGCTTGTGCATCAACCTAGAACTAGCCCTTGGGACAGAATAAGAAAATGCTGTATGGTTTAAAATCCCAAAAATATGCACATAAATGCTGTATAAGAACTAATAAATCATATAAGATCAAAATATCTCTTTGCTCAGGGAAATTATATAATGTAGGAACTGTGGAATGATTTCCCCAGAGCAGATAAACCAATAAGTTGTAGAAGGACTAAGAGTATAATGCAATACTCTTTAATTCCATCACAGCACTAATCCCATCAAGGGTAAGTTTCCTAAGGTGATTCATAAAACAAGCTGAGATAGGGGACTTCAGTATTACCAAGGAGGAATTACAACTAGTGGAATTTGTCCCTTTTGGGTCTAAGGTTTTGTGAGAGGAAGCTCCTTGATTCCAGAAAAGGACAAAACCAATGGAAATTGTCAACAAAAGCAGGATTTACAGGTGGTGAGGAAATAACTCCTATTCTCCACAACTGACAGGGGGAGAAGGATCCTCCTCACATAGCTGAAGTCTCCGAAAACTGTAAAAGAACAGATTTCTTTTTGTTAAAGCCTCCCCTTGTCTTATCTCTGTCATAGTACCACTAGAAAGCTAAGATACCTGGATTGCCAAAAGGACAAATTAGCTTGGAAAAAATGCAGTTACAATGTTCCTTAGAAGTAAATATGGGTTAAAAAAAAGAAGTGAGGATGGTGAGATTTGGAGTACATATTGATTTGGACATGTTATCTGGAAGGTCCAGTCCCTGAAGAAAAGGATTATACTTGGTAAAGCAGAGAGTCACAGAAAAAGAGGAAGAAAGGGATTGACATAGTGGCTGTAGCAATGAATAGCAGAAATTGTGAGGATGGTACAGGATTAGGCAGATTCCTTGTGTTTTATATAAGGTCATTATTAGTGAAACTTTGTCTCATGTACTTGAGCATGTTGGCAAGAGGGCTCAGTCCTGTCTTTTTACCCATATCCTTCCTATTTCTTTAGCCCCCTCCCTCCACTCACCAAACTGTGCAACCCTGTGGTTTTCGCCTCTACCCATCCTCACCCCTCAGTTCCCATCACTTCCCACTTTGAGCTCCCATACATGTTTTGCTAGTTATCCTTTTATTTTTACAATAATGGTCTCATGGAATACTTGTGCTTGTGAGACTGAGTTAGTTCACTTAGCATAATGCTTTCCACCTTCTCCCAAGTTATATAACATTTTTCAAAATCATTAGTTCTGAGTGCTGCATAGTATTCCCCTCTGTTACTAGCTTTTGATGTTAAACAAACATACAAAAAATTTTAATAATTTCAAATTATCCCTGTAGTTTTCTGTTTTTCTGTTAGATATTTATATGAAGGGAAAAGTAAGTGTACAGTATAGAATGTGAGAGAGTCACAGAGAGAGAAGTATCTATTGCAATATTAGAGAAGTAGAACTCCTTTCAAGCAAAGATAGTTAAAGAAAGCTTCAGAAATGTGGTTTTACTTTGGGCACACTGTCAATGTATATTGGATCTGACTAGGATGCAGAAAAGCAGAAGTGTCTTTAGATGAATAGGCAAGTTTGAATAGGTTAAACCAGAACCACAATATATCATGTATTGTCACAGGCATTTACATTTGCCTTTTCAATAGTCTAGAATAAAGTAATTGCCATTTTCTTTCACATTTGCTCTATTTTTCTTTTCAAACTCCACTTCTTCTCCTCACCCACTGTTCACATTAGGAGGTCTTATGTTTACATCAAAAGGTTCGCAACATACCCAAGCCCTGCAACTCACTACTGGTATGCCAACAACCAAGAATGCTTTTTTAAGAAACTAGAATTGATTAGGCTCTGATTAGAGAAAAATTTGTACTATTCACATCTTGAAATAAAATTTATATATCTGCTGTTGAGAGAAGCCAAATAATAAATTGCTAGTGAAATTGCTGTCCCTCCATATGGCCCCAAAACCATTTGGGAGTGTTATTTGCTTGGAGTGAGGGGTGATGATGGGTCTGATGGTGTGATGGGGCTAAATATTGGATCGTGAACAGTCTGGGTGGAATTCAAAATATGTTTTTCCAGAAATTATTTCCTGGAAACTGAATTACCTCATCATACTAAACTCTTGGATATGTCACATCTATAACATAAAGTTAGATGAGTAAGTAAGTAAAACTGAATGACAGGATGAACTTTGAGCTACATGGAAGCTGTACAATCCCCTCATTTAAGTTTTCAAAGGCAGCTTTGCTGAGTTCTAATTATCAAGGAAAAAAGAATAGGCATTTTGCATTGTTTAATGATTTTGTGCTTCTTACTTATACTCCAAACTTATTATTAAAGTTTGAGAAATTTTACAGTAAATAAATTTTGCTTAGTTTAGTTGAAACAGCTTTTGCTCAAACATGTTTAACTATGACATCCTTACTTCCCCCCAAGGAAACACCTAGTATACCTATTCTAAGGTAGCATTGGGAAAATCTGCTATCAGAGCCTGTTCCAGAATGTTAAAGAGCAATGATGTCACTCTTGAGACTAAGGTGCATTTGACCCAGGCCATGGCCTTCTTATTTTCTTGCTACACATCTGAGAGCTGGACAATAACTAAAAATGACAGAAGAATTGGTGTCATTGGGTTGTAATGCTGAAGGAGAGTATTGAACATTTCATGGATTGCTAAAAGAACAGTCTGTCCTAAAAAAGGTGAAACCACATTGCTTTTTAGAGGCAAGGATTTTGAAACTCTGTCTCACATACTTTGAGTATGTTTTCAGAAGGGATCAGTCCTTGGAGGAGAACATCATGTTTGGAAGGGTGGAGGGTCAGCACAAGAGAGGAACACTCTCCATGAGATGGATTGACACAGTGACTGTGGAAATGGGATCAAGTGTGTCAGAGACAGCAAGATGGTTCCATATAGGACAGAGATCAGAGCTGTTCTTCATAGAGTCACTATGAGTCATAGTCAACTAACTCAATAACATGTAACATAACAACGACCCATTCTAAAATTATCAGCAAGACAATAGTGAGTTGGAAACAAAGAATAATTACTCGTGAAGGAAAGAAACTCCTGTATCTGCCAACATGTTATCAACAACCAGTAATTTACAGCAATTGAAGGATAGAAGGTGAATTGATGCCTTTGAGCTGTGGTGTTGGAGAAGAGTATTGAATACACCGTGGACTGCTAAGAAAATGAACAGGTTCATCCCAGAGAGGGTTAAACGGGAGCCTCCTTGGAGGCAAAGATTCTGAAACTTTATCTGACATACTTTGGATATGTTGCAAGGAAGGACCAGTCCTTGGAGAGGGGTGTCATGTTTTGAGAGGGTAGAGAGACAGCCCAGGAGAGGAAGACCCTCTATGAGGTGGACTGATTCAGTGACTGGGGTAGTGGGGGTGGGGGTGGCGGAGACAACGAGATTGGCACAGGATAGAGCAGGGTTTAGGCCTGTTATACATAGGGTCGCTATGAGTCGCAGGCAACTCGACAGCACATAACAACACTCTCTAGAGAAGAACAAGAGGCGAAAAGTAAATTAATAGTCATATAGGAAAGGCTATGTTGAAGATTTATAGAACAAGCCAAATGTGATTTAAATTTTGGCATTCAGAAATTATTCCAGAGTAGTCAACTGAAAATCTGTTGTTGTTAAGTGCCATAGAGTCACAGGGGACTCATAGTGACCCTATGAACAAAAGACCTCAACACTTGTGTGACTTTCATCCTTTCTCCAGGTTCATAGGGTTTCCAGAGGCAAGCTATTATGGAAGTGGATGCGATTCCTGCTTCCAAGTTTGTTTTAATTGGAGAGCTCTATCAAAAATTGTCCACCATGGGTAACCATTAACACATTTGACACAACAGTGTCACAGTGTTCAGCTTCACAACAACCACAAGTTACCTCTGTATGGCAAGTGAAAAATCTAACTAATCTGAAGATAAATTCTATATACAACAAGTATCACCATATTTGTAAAATTGAAATTGTAGACAATTTTGTCTTGCTTGGATCCACAATCAACACTCTTAGTACAAGGAGTCAACTAGAAAAACAAAAATTCAAACTCACTGAGGTCACATTAGATCTCACTCAGATTCCATTTGATTGCTAATTCTGTACATTTCAACAGAAGGAAATTTCTTATATGTCTTTCATGGAGTCACTGATAGAGTTAAACCACCAGAGAAGTGCAAATTTGGATTAACATTACAACTCATCAAAGACTTAAAAAATCCTGGCCAAAAGATGGACTAAAAAGGTAAAGGGATGAGGGTAGGGATACTGAGGGTGGGGAAGGGGGGAAATGAAAGAATTAGGAAATATGCAATGGGGATCTGAAAAGATGGATAGTAGTGGGCATATATCAATGGTGATTAAGTTTATAAGACAATGTAGGGGAATGATTGTATGAAGCACAATGCGAATGAAGGAATATGTGAAATGCAATGCATATTAATGAAACACAATGTATACAAACTTTGTATGCAAAACAATATAAAACAAAAATAAATTTTAAAAATCCATATGGACTACATGAGAATATTGTATAATATAGTGCTAGGGGACATTTTCCTTAGATTGGTAAGCATGTAAGATATACAAAGCCTGTACCAGGGAGTTTGAACACAGAAACAAATGTGAGTATGGCATGTTGTTGTTGTTGTAGTTGTTGTTAGGCATCATAAATGGTTCTACAGTGGGTTTTGATAGGCAATAAATTACACAGGAGGAGACTTTCCACTTTTCTCCTGTGGAGCAACTGCTGTATTTGAACCATGTGGCTGTGGGGTTCAACACAGCTTTTTAACAACTAGTTCACCAAAGTAGACTATATTTTCTTCAATTTTAAACCGAGTCACCATGAGGCAGAGCAGAGCTGATGACAAATAACAACAATAGTGTCATAAAGTACCTTTTTATGTATGGTCCCATATAAGTCATTTAATCATTCTTATTATCTTCAGATTTTTGTTGTTGTTAAGTTTCAGCAGGTTGGCTCTCCCTCATAGCATCCCTTTGGCAATATACTCTTAGTTAACAGGTGTGTTGGGTGTCTGATATATGTCATTCCATTGTCATCTTGCTCATATGACTTCTGCTCAGAAACTGACACTTAATCTTATTTGTCTCCTTTATAGGTTATTCTTTATATTTTTCCCCTAGTGACTTTCATAATTGATTCTTACAAATTTAACTATGACACAGCTTGGGTGGTTTGTTTGTTTGTTTGTTTTCTCTTTTGAGTTCTATTCTACATGGTTTTTGCTTAGATCCTTGCATGTATATTGCCTTACTCATTATGACACCTGGAAAGTTTTCTTCTAGTAACTCTTCCACTATTTTTTTTTAGTATCTTTTTGTGCTTCTTATTCTGGAATTCCAATTATTCCCTTTGATGGTATCCCACACTATTCTTTAGTCATTTTCTTTTTTTAAAAAATATCTGTTTTTTATCATAGCAGATAAATTCTGAGAGCTCTATAATCTATTTTACCAATTCTGTGATCCATTTTTTTCAATTCAGCTCATATGGCCCTCTAATATGTTGAGAAGTTCTGAAATGTTGGTCCTGAATTTCTGGATTGCTGTTTCATATTTTCCTTGGGTTTCTAATGCCTCACTGAGTTTGTACGCTTTTTCGTGTATTATATTTTAAAGTACTCTTGGCTTTTGCTTGTAGATCCCAGTAATTCTTCCAGTTTTGCTTTTACTCATTGAAAATACTTGGTCATTGTTCTCTTGCATTCTCTGCCACCTTCAAGGTATCCATTGATTCTGTATTTTGATTACTTTTTAAGAGTGATAACTTACATTAGTTTTAGAGTGCTATTTCTGAGATTTTAGTCTTAAGATTTTAACTTTAAGTTTGCTTATTAAGTATGGGTTATAATTTTCCTTTGATGTTATCAATTTGATCTTGTATTGCTTTTTTAAAACCTATTCTAGAGTTTTCCGAATACTGATTCTTCTTCACTATTCCCAACTTTTGCATTCCAGTCACCCATTATTATCAATGCATCTTGATTGCATATTCAATCTATCTCCGAATGTAAGAGTTGGTAGAAATCATCTATTTCTTCT
>NW_006399818.1:12869092-12870566 GCF_000299155.1 Elephantulus edwardii
GAGTTTTATGTATGTTTCTGTTAATTTTGTCTACAGTTTCCTCTGTTTTCCCCCCTTGAGTGTTATTAATCTAATCTAAACACTGGAAGCAGGAGCAGCACACACTTCCGAAATGGCTTGCCTTTGGAAAACCTATGAGCAATACTCAGGCCTTCCGTTCATAGGGTTGCTGTGAGTCATCTACGACTCGATGGCACCAACCAAACAACAACAAGAACAATCTAAACACTAAGGTAGGCCTGATCCAGGCCATGGTCTTCGCAAATATCTACTATGCATCAGAAAGCTGAACAATGACTAGGGTTGATAGAAGGAGAATTGAGCCATTGAGCTGTGGTGCTGGAGAAGAGTGTTGAATATACCATGGACTGCTAAGAGAAAAAACAGATTCGTCCTAGAGAGGATTAAACTAGGCTGCTCCTTGGAAGCAAGGATTCTGAAGTTTCATCTAACATATGTTGGGCATGCAGTAAGGAGGAACTAGTCCTTGAAAGGGACATCATGCTTGGGAGGGTGGAGGGACAGCACAAGACAGGAGGACCCTGGATGAGATGGATAGCTCAGTGACTGGGGTAATGGGAATAGGTGTTTCAGAGACAGACAGTAAGGTTAGCTCAGAATCGAGCAGGATTCAGAGCTGTTGTTCATAGGTTTGCTATGCATTGCACATGACTTGATGGCACATAACACAACAGCAATGGAGACATTTAGCTATAATTCTTTTGAGCTAGCCCTAGAACAGAGGTAGAGCAAGTTTCCTTCCTGGTAGCTTCTTCAGCCACAGAGAACTTTGCCAGGGAATCAGAAAGGAAGGAACAAAAGCAAGACAAGTTCTTTTCTAGTTGCCTTTCTGGTGAGCACTTGATGGTTCAAATCCAACAAGTGCTCTCTGAGAGAAATATATGTCAGTTGACTTCCTTAAAGATGTTCACTGCCTTTTACAGTTCGTACATTTGTCTACTTCTTCGCATTTATTTTGTATCTCTTCACATGCGAAAGGAAGCACCAGAAGAGGAAAATAACTTATTCATTTACTGCAAATTTTTCAGATTCTGGTACATTATAAAAGCTGATAAATAGTGTTGAATGTCCTTCAAGTCCTCACCATACTATATCATATATGACACATTCATGTCTTACACACAACACACACACAGAGTGAACTTCTTGAATTTACCTCTGTATTTTTAACACTGTCTTGCATTTCTGGAGTTCTGGTGGCTTAATGGAAGTATATTAAAATGAGTACCTTTAACAAACAGAAATTTGTTTTCTCACAGTTTGGGACACACAATGGTACTACCACTAGGAATATACTGAGTCATTGTATCGAAAGGAATTAGCAGATACAGAAGAATTTAATGAAGTAACATTTGAGCAAGAGCCTATGGTGATGAAGGAAGAAGTTCAAGTTACCTTGAAGAAAATAGCAAAAAATAAGGCCCCAGGGATAGATGGTATACCAAGTGAAGTA
>NW_006399818.1:12871881-12885462 GCF_000299155.1 Elephantulus edwardii
TGGCACAGGATAGAGCAGGGTTTAGGGCTGTTGTGCATAGGGTCGCTATGAGTCGCAAGTGACTCGACGGCACATAACAACAACAACAACAACAACAACCACTAGAGGAAGGCTTTCTATCTCTGTAAGCTCTGGAGGAAAGTCCTTAACTCTTCTGAACTACTAATCTTGGGAGATTTCCAGTGGCTTGGCATATCTCTTCTCCTATTTCCATTTGTTTCTCAGCTTGTTTGTTTCATTTTCTTTCTATTTCAGAAAAATATAAAGTCAGGAATCTATGCAAACGTCTATATACAGGTTATTAATGAATCCACTCCAATCCTGATGCCACATTCTTCTTCATAGAGTCCAGCTTCTCATATAATTTGCTCAACGTACCGATTGAAATAATAGGTATGGAGAGATAATACAACCCTGATGCACTCCCTTCTGAATTTTAAATCAAGTGTTTCCTTGCTCTGTTCACACAACGGCCATTTGGTCTAGGTATCGATTTCACATGAGCACAATTAAGTGCTCCAGGACTCACCTTCTTTTTAATGTTAGCCATAAATTGCTATGAATTACACAGTCAAATGCCTTTGCTTAGTCAATAAAGCACACATAGACATTTTTCTGGTATTCTTTACTTTTAGCCAGGATCCATCTGATATCAGCAGTGATATATGTGGTGGCATGGCCTCTTCTAAATCCTGCTTGGACTTCTGGCAGTTCCCTATGTACTGTTTTAGTCATTTTTGAATGATTTTCAGCAGAATTTTGCTTGCATGTGATAATAATGATACTGTTTGATATTTTCTGCCTTCTGTTGGATCACATTTCTTGGGAATGGGAACAAATATGTATCTCTACCAATCCCTTGGCCAGACAGTTGTCCTCCAAATTTCCTGGAATAGACTGATGAATGCATTCAAGGCTGAATCTGTTAATTGTAATAAGTCAGTTGTTATCTCACCAATTGCTGGGGATTTATTTTTTTTGGCCAATGCCTTCAATGCACTTCTCCCTTCATTACCATTGGCTCTTATTTATATGTTCTTCCTGAAATTTTTCAGTGGCAGTTAGTTCTTTTTGCTATAGTGATTCTGTGTTTTCTCTATCTTCTTCTGATGCTTTTTGGTTTGTTCATTACACTGCCCATGGCATCTTTCAATATTGTGACTTGGGGCTTAAATTTTTTTTCAAGTTCTTTCAGCAGAAATGCAGAGCGAGTTCTTCCATTTTTATTCTCCAGTTTCAGCTTTCTGCATATTCTTTCATAATACTTTGCTGTGTCTTCTTCAGCTGCCCTTTGGAATCTCCTATTCAGCTCTTTTACTTTGGCATGTTTTCCTTTTGTTTTGGCTTCTTGACACTCTAGTGCAATTTTTAGAGTCTCTTCTGCCATTCATTTTTATTTTTTCTTTTTCTTCTGTCTTTGTAATGTCCTTTTTCTGTCTTCATGGATGTTATCATTGATTTCATTCCACAGCTCATCTGGTCTTCAGTCACTGGTGTCCAATGCCTCAAATATCTTCTTAAGATGGTCTTGAAATTTAGATGGAATAGATTTGAGATTATATCTTTTTTCTTATGGACTTATTTTCATTTTCTTCACCCTCAATTTGAACTTACACATGAGTAATTGATGATCTGAATTATAGTCCAACCCTTCCAATTTCTTTTACAGGTGTACTCAACACCTATGTGGCCCATCAATTAAGTTCTATGTGTGAAGTTGTCATTTGTGTCTTTTTAAAAAGTTATATGCAATGAATAAATAATTTTAAAGACAAGACTTGGTTATTGTATTTCCAGCCTTTTTTCTATCACCAAGTCCATATTTTTGAACTGGTATTTCTCTTTCACTGTTCCCAACTTTTGTATTCCAGTCACCAATTATCATTAATGCATCTTGGTGACATGTTTGGTCAGTTTTGGACTGCAAGATTCTTCCTTTTGTTCTAAATGTAGGAGCATATATTTTAATAATAGTCTTATTAATGATTCTTCCTTGTATGTGTATGGATAATATCTTATAAAGCACAACATTGTATTTCAGGATAGAATTCAAAGTCAACTTTTTTACTATGAATACAACACCATTCTTTTGTTTTTCATTCCCAGAACAACATTGTTGTTATGTGCCATTGAGTTGCCTGCAACTCATAGCGACCCTTTGTACAACAGCGCTAAACCCTGCTCTATCCCTTGCCAATCTTGTTGTCTCCGACACACCTATCCCCATTATTCCAGAGACTGGATCAATCCATCTCATTGAGAGTTTTCCTCTCCTGTCTTGATCCTCCACCCTCCCAAGCATTTCACATATCAGTGGCATGGCTTCAGTATCATAACAACCCATAAGTTATCTCACTACAGCAAACTGATAGACAAGTGCTGTACCGATTAGAACAACATTCCCTTCAAATACAACAAATTGTCAATTTACTTTTTAATTCTAATAGCAAATCAGTGTTCACATTATGCTCAATTGTTAATTAAATTAAAACAAACTACCTTCCAGAATTCAACTGCTTCAAACAAGAGGATCTCTAGCAGTTCCTAACTTTTTAATCGCAATGGCCCAGTAACCAGGTTTAATTGATTGGTTTAAACAAGAAGATTCTATCTTAAATCAAAACAACCAAACAGTTTACCCTCATTGTAAATGAAATAAAAATGACCAAACAACTTACACCTGATTGTTGACTAAATAAAAACAATCTACCTTCCAGAATCCATCTGCTTTGAATAAGAGTACAGATAACTGTCAGTATTTTAACAAGTGTTATATCTCTACCCAAGCTCCTTCCTAAATCCCAGTTCTGACCCATGACAGTTCAGAGCTTAGTTCTTTCTAGAAGAGTGTTTACAGATCTTTGAAGAAAGAACAACAAGAGCAAAGCATGAAACAGTAAAGAGCAGAGTGGTCACATGCCATTTATGGTTCTTAAGTGCCTTTCAGACTAGAGGCTTTTCTGTTACACTGTGTTCTCCAGGAAACATTGAAATGGAGATTGGCCAAGAAGATCCAAGCTAACAGTAGTCACACTGTGAGTTGAAGCTGAAAGCCCATTCTCTCTACACATTGAGATAAGTAATAACAGAACCTCTGAGGACTCCCACAGATTAACACATTGCCCTAGGTCACCACTACACTCTCAGACCAGCTCAGACAAACATTACTGTAAGGGTGAGCTCTGGGGACCTGGGAGAGAAATGATTTATTCAATAACTGCTTGGCAGAATGTGATCTGGAATCCAGGTCTCCAGATTCATTTCAGATGCCATTTCTCCTCTCCACTCTACAGTACAGATATCAAGAACAAACACTTCTCAAACTATTCCTGCATCCTGGTTTTGCAGCATGATTTCCAAAAGTCACACTTACCTTTATTTGTTAAGTTATTGTTGTTGTTGTGAGGTACCATATAGTCAAGTATGACTCACAGCGACCCTATGAACACAAGATCTGAACCCTGTTCTATCCTGTACCATCCTCACACTTTCTGATGCACATGAACCCTTTGCAGCAGTCACTGTGTCAATCCACCTGGTTGAGGGTCTTCCTCTTCCTTGCTGAACCTCCATCCTTCCCAGCATCACGTTCTTCTACAAGGAATAACCTCCTCTAGCAACATGAACAGAGTAAGTGAGGTAAAGCCTCATCATTCTTGCCTCCAAAGAGCACCCCAGCTGCACCATTGCCAAGACATATCCATTCATTCTCTTGGCCACCCATGGGATGTTCAGTGCTGTTCTCCAACACCACAACTCAAATGCGTCAATTCTTTTCCTGTCATCCGTATTCATTGTCCAGCTCTCAGATGCATAGCAAGTAATCACAGACTATGGCCTGAAGCAGATGTAGAATTAATAGTCAGTGTCCTGAAGTCAGGATCCTAGAGATTTAAAAATTCTACTTATTAAGCAGTGATACTAGCTGTTTCCTTATTCTCTGGGGTTGTTTTGTTTTATTAAAAGTAAAAGGAAATGGATATAAAGTCTAGTTAACGAAGGGCAATTGGTCTTCCTCATCTGAATCAACCTGAAAGGAGGGGGAAAGAATATATTTCCCCATTGGTTTTCAACATGCATGCTGAGTTGACTTTGGGTGGTCTGTATCTGGTCTCAAAGTTTCTGGGTATGAAATTCCAGCATCCACCTAAGACATATCAGAAAGATACTTACGTGTGTTTTGTTGACTATAAAAGTATATTTGACTGAATGAATAATAACAAACTATGGTTAACATTGAGAAGCTTCAGTATTTCAGTAAACAACTAGTCGTGCTCATGTGAAAACTATACCTAGACCAAAGAAGCCATTTTTTGAAGAGAACAAGGGAACTTGGAGTGGTTTAAAATCAGAAAAGATGTGCTTCAGGGTTATATCCTCTCTCCATACCTATCCAAACTGTACACTGAGCACATTGTTTGAGAAACTGAACTGTACAAAGAAGAATGTAGTGTTGGGATTGGAAGAAGATTTATCAACAACATGCATTATGCACATGACAAAACGCTGCTTGCAAAAAAGTAAGAAGACATGAAGCACTTGCTGCAGAAAATCAAGAACTGCACCTTAAATGTGGATTATTTCTCAATATCAAGAAAACAGACATTTAAGTCAAGCCTTTGTTTGTTCAATTACTTGCCATGTAGCTGAAAGTTGGAAAATTAATAAAGATGGCAGAAAAACTGGTGCCTTTGAGTTGGGTGTTAGAGAAGAGTACTGAACATCTCATGGAGCACCAAAAGAACATACATGTCTGTCCTGGAAGAGTGCAATTGGGATGCTACTTAGAGACAAGGAGGGTGAAATTTTATCTCACAAGCTTTGGGCATGCTGTTAGAAAAAGATATGATGCTGGGAAATGTGAAAGGTCAGAGGAGGAGAGGAAGATCCTCAGTGAGCTAGATTGACTAGTATAGTGGGTGTACCAATGGGCTCAAGCATTTTGGGGATAGTGAGGCCGACACTGGAAAGGACAAGGTTCCTGTATGTTGTTAACAGGCTAATTATGAGTCATAGCGGACTTGAGGACAATAACAATAACCAAAATAATTAGAATTTCTGAATTTTATCTGACAAAAACATGTTTCTTCAATTTCTGCTGTGTAATTTTCATAATGCTGAAACAGGACTAACTGCTTATCAGAGAAGGTCTATTGCATTTGGCTGTTAGTGAAGAAGACTAAAAGGAGGAAGGAAGGAGAGAGGAGAGGTGACAGAAGGGACAGCAGGAGAGACAAGGAGGCAAGTTTCAGGCAAAGAAAATGACAGGCGAGGCAAGGCTAGGCTAGGCTAGACTAGGCTAGGATAGGATAGGATAGGTTAAGCTAAGCTAGGCTGAGCAGAAACTCTTGGCTGAGAAGATCTTGCAGTGTGAGCATAAGATTTCTCCATTGGCCAAAAGAAATCATCTAAATCACTACTGTCAAGTCAAGCAGCTCTAGTGGCCTAGTGGTAAGAAGCTGCACTGCAATCCCAAAGGCACACAGTTCAAATACCATCTGCTCTGTGGGAGAAGGACAGGCAATCTCCTCCCATGCAATTAACTGCCCAAGAAAACTCACCAGAGTATATTACCTATGATGGAACACGACAATTGTCAAGTCTGTTCTAAGCCCTTGCGACCTTTCAGGACAGAGTAAAATGCTCCAGAAGGGTGTAAATATTTACAGAAGTTGACTGCCACATCTTTTCCCAATAGAGCAGATTGTGGGTTCAAACTGCTCACCTTTAGCAAACCACTTTAGTCATCGTGCCACTAGGGCTCCTGAAAGAAACCTTCACAGGAGCCTAAAAAAACCTCCAACTTTTCAACTTTAAAAAACTTGGACAATAATGAGTTCCAGCTGTGTGGCAGTGCAAATTCCCAAGTCCACATAGTTTCCCTAGAAAGAAAGAGTTGTGCCTTCCCCCGCCTTCGTTAACGCTTTCATCACTGAGGAGCAAACACAGCCAAGGCTTTTCTTAGCTGCTTGGAAGCACACTGGGCTCGGTGACTTTTATGACCTTTACAGTGTTCTCTGGCAAGTTTGTGAGGTCTCCCCTTCCCAACCAGGTGGCTGAGCTGGGTCAAAGCTCCATCTGTACTGATTATTCTTGACTCTTTATTATCCAGGAATCTCTCAGCTTAGAGCCCAGTACTAAATCATGCCCATTGCCTGTGGCCTGGTTTTTGTTTTGAAAGAAACCAAACACACAGGTAATGCCTGTTCATAGTATACTGTGTATTAATGTTTTGAGAAGAATGGGAATACCAGAACATTTAATTGTGCTAATACGAAACCTATGCTTGGACCAAGAGGCAGTAGTCAGAACAGAGCAGGGTAACACTGCATGGTTCAAAATTGGAAAGGGTGTACGCCAGGGATGCATCCTGTCTCCATACCTTTTCAACATGTATGCAGAGCAGATTATCCGAGAGGCTTGGCTCTATGAGGAGAATTGTGGCATCAGGATTGGTGGAAGATCTATTAACAATCTGCGTTATGCAGATGACACAACCCTGCTTGCTGAAACTGAGGAGGACCTCATGCACTTGCTGCGAAGGGTCAAGGACTGCAGCCTTCAGTATGGACTGAGGCTCAATGTCAAGAAGACAAAGATTCTCACCACTGGACCAATTGGCAGCGTCAGGATGGATGACGAAGAGATTAAGAGTGTTCACAGCTTCATTTTGCTCGGCTCCACAGTCAACACTCTTGGCACCAGCAGTTAGGAAATCAAAAAGCGTATCGTGATGGGAAAGTCTGCTGTTAGGGACCTCTCTAAGGTACTCAGGAGCAACAGTGTCTCTCTGGAGACTAAGGTGTGCCTGATACAGGCCATGGTATTTGCAATCGCTTGTTATGCATCAGAGAGTTGGAAAATGACTAGGGAGGACAGAAGAAGAGTGGATGCTTTTGAGCTGAGGTGCTGGAGTAGGGTACTGAATGCACCATGGACTGCCAGGAAAACAAACAGATTCATCTTGGAGAGGATTAAACCCAGCTACTCCTTGGAGACAAGGATTCTGGGGCTTCGTCTGACATACTTTGGACATGTTGCCAGGAGGGACGGGTCCTTGGAGAGGGACATCATGCTTGGGAGGGTTGGAGGGACAGCGCAGGAGGGGAAGACCCTCTATGAGATGGATTGATTCGGTGACTGGGGTAATCGGGATGGGTGTGTCAGAGGCAGTGCGGTTGGCGCAGGATAGAGCAGGGTTTAGGGCTGTTGTGCATAGGGTCGCTATGAGTAGGAAACGACTCGCTGGCACATAACAACAACAACAACAAGAGCAGAATGGAGTGGTAGAAACAAAGAGAACACAGGATGAAATGTTTAAAATATTTATTATATGACTTTTACAGAGAAAACTTTGAAGATGTCTGACATAAATAAAACTTATTTTTATCCAAGACTTGTCTAACTATAACAATATCAAAACTTCAGTTTTGTTTCACTATAGAGTTGGGAGGAAGTACCTTCAGAAGTCATAGGGTCAAACATATTTTAAATAAAAAATTGAAACTCAATGGAAAGATCCAGTGGGGACTTGAAAAGATGGTGTAGTATTAAACATATATCAATGGCAATAAAGGATATGAAATATAATGTACATGAATGTATGAAATATATCGTAAATAAAAGATGTTATAAAACACAATGTACCTGAATGAAACACAATGTAAATAAATGCTTGTATGAAAATCAATAAAAAAGGAAGAAAGAGATATTCCCACCATGCTCAAAACCACTTTGTCAATGTCAAGTCACAGTGTCACTCTATCTAGTTGAAGATCTTCTTTCCTGTTGCCAACCCCTTTCTTTTCCCAGCATATCATTTTCTAAGGACTCGAAATGCCTGATAACACCTGACACCCTTGGTTGCTAGCACTTAAGAAAGGTTTTTGGCAGAAGATTTGTGGTATGGAAATCCAGAAAAAAGAATTGTAGCCCAGCCTTGCATTTTGAGCAGGGAGCAGGCAAAATTTGGGTGTTCCAAGATGAAGGAGAAACATGTGGAAAAGTTTGCAAGAAATAGACAATATCTTCAGCATTTGATGAGTATTAACTCATTTAAGGAAGCTCTGGTAGCTTAGTGGTAAGGAGATGTGCTGTCAACCCAAAGACATTGTGTTATAATCCACCAGCTAATCCAGAGGATAAAGATGGGCAGTCTCCTCCTATGCAATTTACTGTCTACTCAAAACCCACTGGAGGGTCAGCTATGACTTGTTTCCAAATCAACACTACATAAAAGGAACAACTCATTTAAAGTTGATAACAACTCCCTTTGAGGTGGATAATGTTATTTGCTGTTATGTGCCATTGAGTCAACTATGACTTAAAGCAACCCTGAGAACAACAGCTCTGTACCTTCCCTAACGTGAGCCAGCCTCATCATCTCTGACACACCCGCCCTATTGTCACAATCACTGCCAATCCGTCTCATCCAGGGTCTTCAGCTCCTGTGCTGGCCCTCTATCTTCCAACCATGTTGTCCTTCTTCAAGGACTGGTACCATTCCAGGACAAGACAGACCTGTTTGTTCTCTTGGCAGTCCACAGTATGTTCAATACTCTTCTCCAGCACCACAACTCAAAAGCATTGATTTCTTTATCTGTTCAACCTTAGTTATTGCCCAGCTCTCAGATGCATGGCAAACAATTGAGAAAATCATGGCCTGAATCAGACGCCTTAGTCTCTATATTGACATTGTTGCTCTTTAGCACTCCCCATTTAACAAATGAGGAACTGAGGAGAAAAGAGATGTGGTAACTTGCACAGATGTAACATTCAAACCCACAGAATCTAGTTTTAGGCTCCACACTGCATCATGAGAGGAACCATGGGTATCATAGGGGAACCCTAAATTAGGTAGGGATTCAGTGTTCTGGTTGGAAGTAGTGAGATTTGAGACTGAAGAAGAACACAGGCAGAAGTGGAACTTTTGGCTTGATTCAGAGCTGGTTATAAGAACATGAGTTTTATGTCTTCTTGAGCTCCACCTTTTCCTCTGGAAGCTTCCCGGAATCCATTGCCCAGTTTCCCAAGGGGACTTTACCTCACAAATTTTGGGGACCCCAGGAAATGACTCAGCTTCTCCATTAAATGTCTGTAGTGACTCCAGAGACATTTTCCAGAAGTTGCTTTGTTAATTATTAAGCTCAATTTTTATCCACTTGTTTTGCTGCTGTGAGGCCCTTTTCTCTAGATGCTGAGTGATGGGAAGAATGACCCAAAAGCTGAATTCCAGTTATTTGAGGGCTTTGGTTTAGATTGATTCCAGTTAGTTGTGAGTTTATGCTAATGTGTTATTGTATGATTCATGTTAGGGAAAAAAAAAGCTGGAAGGACTACATATATTTCAAAAGACCTACTACTTGCCCTCTTAGAACTTTAAGCGTTATTTTCTTTCAATCCTTCTTGTGTCTTTTACACTTTTGCTTATACAGTCTTTTGATATTGCAACATGTGATATGAAGTTTTTCTTTAATTCTTTCACCTTGAGAAATGCCACCGGTATTTGTTCCTTTATAATTTTCCAATTCCAGGTCTTTGCACACTTAAATATAATACTTTGCTTTGCCCTCTTTTGTTTCAAAATACTTTTATGGTTTGCATACAATAATTCTTTGCATACAATAATGTATACTTTGTGTTTCATTCATTTACATTTTGTTTTATAACATCTTTGTTGCATACAATCATTCATATGCCATTTATTTTATATAATTAACTACAATTGATATGTCTATTATTTGTCTTCTTGAATTAACTTGGAAAGTTTCTTTTTAGCTATTTTATATCATCATGCTTGGCAGGGTGGAGGAACAGCGCAAGAGAGGAAGACCCCAGATGAGATAGCTTGCTACAGTAACTGGGAAAATGGGTAGTGTTGTTAGAATCAGTGAGACTGGATCAGGACAGGGCAGGCTTCAGAGCTGTTGTACATAGGGTCACTATGGGTCACAGGTGACTCGATGGCAAATAACAACAACATGTCATCATTTCAACATTTACTTTAGCTATACTAAACACAGAGGAGAGATATCAGTATCTTTTCTGTCTTTGTAAGGCTCATTTGTTCTCTTTACGTGTAATATCCTGAATGTCATCCCACAATTCTGCTGGTCTTTTGTCATAAGTGTTCAATGTGTCAACTCTGTTCTTGCGATGTCCTCTGCATACAGGTGGGATATACTTAAGACAGCATTTTGTCATTTTTCTGACTTAATTTCACTTCTCAATATCAGCTGTGAAAATTAGGCCAAGAGCTGATTCTGGAACAGACCACCAACTACTCATATGCAAGTTCAAGCTGAAGCTGAGGAAAATTAAACCAAGTCCACGGGAACCAAAATATGACTTTGAGTTTATCCCCCCAGAATTTCAGAACCATCTCAGAAACAGGTTTGAGGCCTTGAACACTAATGAGCGAAGACCAGATGAGTTGTGGGAGGATATCAAGGGTATCATCCAGGAAGAGTATAAACGGTCATTGCAAAGACAGAAGAGGAAGAGAAGACCAAAATGGATGTCAGAAGAGACTCTGAAAATTGCACTGGAGTGCAGAGAAGCCAAAGCACAAGGAAGAATTCAAGATACTAAAGAGCTGAACAGAAGATTCCAAAAGACAGCACGGGATGACAAAGCAAAATATTACAATGAAATGTGCAAGAAGATGGAGTCAGAAAATCAAAAGGGCCAAACTCGCTCAGCATTTCTTAAGCTCAAGGAACTGAAGAACAAATTCAAACCTCGAGTTGCTATAATCAAGGATGCTTTTGGCAGAATGTTAAATGATTCAGGAAGTATTAAAAGAAGATGGAAAGAATATACTGAGTCACTGTATCAAAAGGAATTGGCAGACACAGAAGAATTTCATGAAAGAACATATGAGCAAGAGCCTATGGTGATGAAGGAAGAAGTTCAAGCTGCTTTGAAGGAAATAGCAAAAAATAAGGCCCCAGGAATAGACGGTATACCAATTGACATATTTCAGCTAACAGATGCTGCCTTGGATGTGCTCACCAAGTTGTGCCAAGAAATCTGGAGAACAACCACTTGGCCAACTGAGGGGAAGAGATCTATATTTGTCCATTCCAAAGAAGGGTGACCCAACAGAGTGTGGAAACTATAGAACAATCTCATTAATTTCACATGCAAGCAAGATTCTACCGAAGATTATACAAAAACGACTGGAACAGCACATCAGCAGAGAACTGCCAGAAGTCCAGGCTGAGTTTAGAATGGGTCATGGTACTAGGGATATTGTAGCTAATGTTAGATGGATCTTGGCTGAAATCAGGGAATACCAGAGGAATGTATATCTGTGTTTCATTGATTATGCCAAGGCATTTGACTATGTGGATCATAACAAACTGTGGCTGACTCTGAGAAGAATGGGAATACCAGAACACTTGATCGTGCTAATGAGAAACCTATACTTGAACCAAGAGGCAGTCGTCAGAACAGAGCAAGGAAACACTGCATAGTTCAAAATTGGGAAGGGCATGTGCCAGGGATGCATCCTATCTCCATACCTTTTCAGCCTGTATGCAGAACAGATTATCTGGGAGGCTGGGCTCTATGAGGAGGAATGTGGGGTCAAGATTAGTGGAAGATTTATCAACAATCTGTAATATGCAGATGACACAACCCTGCTTGTGGAAAGTGAGGAGGACCTCATGCACTTGCTGCAGAGGGTCAAGGACTGCAGCCTCCAAAATGAATTGAGGCTCAATATCAAGAAGACAAAGATTCTCACCACTGGGCCAATTGGCAGCATCAGGATGGATGGTTAAGAGATTGAGATTGTTCACAGCTATAGTTTGCTTGGCTCCACAGTCTACACTCTCAGTACCAGTAGCCAGGAAATTAAAAGACGTATTGTGATGGGACAGTCTGCTGTTAGGGACCTCTCCCAAGTACTGAAGAGCAATGGTGTCTCTATGGAGACTAAGGTCTGTTTGATATAGGTCATGGTCTTTGCAATCACTTGTTATGCATCAGAGAGCTGGACAATGACTAAGGACGATGGAAGGAGAATTGATGCCTTTGAGCTGTTGTTCTGGAGAAGAGTATTGAATATACTATGGACTGCTAGGAAAACAAACAGATTCATCCTGGAAAGGGTCAAACCGGGCAGCTCCTTGGAGGCAAGGATTCTGAGGCTCCGTCTAACATACTTTGGACATATTTTAAGGAGTGATTGGTCCTTGGAGAAGGACATCATGCTTGGTAGGGCGGAGGGACAGCACAGGAGGGAAAGGCCCTCTAGGAGGTGGATTGATTCAGTGACTGGGGCAATTGGGATGGGTATATCAGAGATGGTGCAATTGGCACAGGACAGAGCAGAGTTTAGGGCTGTTGTACATAGGATCGCTATGATTTACAAGCAATTCAATGGCACATAACAACAACAACAACAATTTCACTTCTTGCAGTTTCCAATTAAACTGGCATAAAAGCAAATTATAGTCTGTTCCGCAACTGGTCCCTAGCCTTACTCTGATTAATCATATTGAACTTCTCCACTGGGCCATGAGCAACAAGATGATAGATGGATAAAGAATTGGAACTATTAATGATTTTGTCTTACTTCGATTCACAATCAACACCTTTCATACCAGCAATCAGGATGTAAGGAGATGTATTGCTTAGGGCAAATCCAGTCTCAGGGATCTCTCCAAAATACTGAAGAGATGTCACTTTGAAGACTAAGGTGCACCTGTGTAAGGCTAGGTCTTTTTGAACTTGCTATGCACTGAGAGCAGGACAATGAATAAGGATGACAGAAAAAGAATTGATGTCTTTGAGTTGTGGTGTTGGACAAGAGCACTGAATACCCTATAGACTGCCAAAAGAATGAACAGGTGTGTCTTAGAAATGGTACAGTCAGAGAGCGCCTTGGAGGCAAGAATGACAAAGCTTTATTTCTCATACTTTGGACATGTTGCTAGGAGAGGTTATTCCTTAAAAAGGGACATAGTACTCGGAAGGGTAGAAGGATAGAAAAAGAGGAAGATCCTCACTGATATGAACTGACAACATGACTGGAGCAATAGGCTCAAGTGTATCAGAGACAGTGAGGATGGCACTGGATAGGATGAGATTCAACTTTCTTCATCATAGAGTTGCTATGAGTCATTCTAGACTCAAGGGCACCTACCAACAACAACAACATCTCTTTCCACATATCTAATCAGGCATTAAACTGTGTGAATCAAAACCAATTATGGCTAACCTTGGGAAGAATGAGAAACACCTGATTTTGCTCATGTGACTTCTATACTTGGGCCAGGAAGCAGCCATCAGAACAGAGAAAGGAAATACCGCATTGTTCATAATCAGAAAAGGAGTGCAACAGGATATGTCCTGTCTCCATACCTTTTCAATCTCTATGTGGAACAGATCATTTGAGAGGCTGGACTTTTTGAGGGAGAATGTGGCATTAGGATTGGAAGAAGACTCATCAAAAAGCTGTGTTCACAAATGACACAACCTCGTACTGCAGCCTTCAATATGGATTGAATCTCAACATCAAGAAAACAAAGATTCTCACCACTGGACTGATTGGCAGCAAAATGATAAATGGTG
>NW_006399818.1:12887492-12888361 GCF_000299155.1 Elephantulus edwardii
TAAATGATTAACAATCTCAAAGTCTTCTCTCTCTATTACAGTGCTGTCAATCAGTCTAGTGGTGAAAATCGTTATTTTCTAGATGTTGAGCTTTTATCTATACTACAGACTACAGTCCTTGACGTGAGTTTTGACCAGCAAGGCTGTGTCATCAGCAAAAATGCAGGTTATTGATGAGTCTTCCTCCAATTCGGACACCCCATTCTTCCTCAGAAAGTCTAACCTCTCCATGAATCTGATCAGCATGTACATTGAAAAGGTATGGAGACAGGACAAATCCCTGACACTCTTCTTCCTTGATTTTGAAACATGTGATGCTTCCTTTCTCTGTTCTGATAACTGCTTCCTGGTCCAAGTATAAGTTTTGCATAAACACAATCAAAAGTTCTGGGATTGCCATTTTTCTCAGAGGTAGTCACAGTTTGTTTGTGATCCACACAGTCGAATGCTTTTGCATAATCAATAAAAATATTCTTCTGGTATTCTCTGTTTTTCTCCAAGATTCACCTGTCTCGGGAAAGTATGTCCCTAATGCCACAGCCTCTACAAAGAACAGTTTGTATTTCTGGTAGTTTTCTGTCAACGTACTGTTCCAGTCGGCTTTGGATGATCTTCAGCAGGATTTTGTTTGTATGTGATTTTAGTGATATTGTTCATCCAGGAAGTATACAAAAGGTAATTACAAAGACAGAGGAAAAAGATAAGACCAAGATGAAAGTCAGAAAAGACTCTAAATATTGCACTAGAATGTTGAGAAGCCAGAACAGAGGGAAGAAATCAAGAAGTCAAGAAGCTGAACAGAAGATTTCAAAGATCAGGACAGGAAGACCGAGCAAAGTATTATAATGAAATATGCAAATAGCTGGAAT
>NW_006399818.1:12889981-12891805 GCF_000299155.1 Elephantulus edwardii
AGGATAGAGCAGGTTTCAGAGCTGTTGTACATAGAGTTGCAAGCAATTTGATGGCCCTTAACAACAACAATAATTGTTGTATCACCTTTTAGTGGAGTGGGAATAAATATGGATCTCTTCCAGTCAGTTGACCAAGTGGTTGTCCTCCAGATTTCTTAAAACAGTATGGTAAGCACGTCCAAGGCTGCATCTGTTTGTTGAAATGTGTCAGTTGCTATTCCATCAGTTCTTGGTGCCTTTTCCCAATTCCTCAAGAGCAGCTTGACCTTCCTCCTTCATCACCATTGCCTCTTGAACAGAAGTTGTTCCATGAAATTCTTTTATGTCAGCGATTCTTTTTGCTACAATGACTCTGTTTACTCCCTCCATCTTCTTTTCAAGCTTCCTAGATAATTCAATATTCTGCCCATAGCATTCTTAAGTTTTTAAAATTTCTTCTTCAGTTCCTTCAGTTTAAGAAATGTTGAGCAAGTTCAACACTTTTGATTTTCTGTTTGAGTTCTTTGTAAATTTTATTATAACACTTTGCTTTGCCTTTCTATGCTGACCTTTGGAATCTTCTCTTCAGTTCTAAGATGCATATAAATGTCAAAAATGGTTAAGAGGAAAGAGATAATTGGGTGGGGAAAGGGGAAAAGGCAGAAATCAGTAGGAGAGTAGAGTTTAGTGGGTGGATTGGGGAATGAGGTTTGAAGGAATAAGAAGGATTCATTGGGACTCAGAAAGTTGGAGTATTATTAGTTATTGATCAATAAGAATTAATTACATAAAATACAATGCATATGAATGTGTGAAACACAACATAAATGAAAGACTGTATAAAATACAATGTACATGAATGAAACACAATGTAAATGAATTCTTGCATGCAAACCAAGAAAAACCCAAAGTCACTCACTGTAAAACAAACAAACAAAAGATAGGGTCTAATGGATAACCTACAGTTACAGTCTACATTATTTTATCTGTGGTCTTACTTGTTTAGAACCTAAATTCTTTTTTTTAGCTTTTTTTTATAGTAAAGAATAGAGCATCTAAACTTTAATTCTGGTAGCTTAGATGGCATTTTTTTTTCATTTTTTTTATTCTTAATTTCAATGAACATTTACAGAGATTTTGGATTTCCATTCATTCACTGTTGCATTTTTCTCCCCGCCCACCCCACCCCACCCCACGCCATGCCCAGTTTGCTCTTCTCCTTGAAAGGCAAAAGAAAAAACTCCTTCATTGGTATGCAATCCTCTCACACATCCCCACCCCCACCCCGAGTTTACTCCACTCTGCAACCCTCATTCCGAACTCTTATGATAGTCAGAATGCCCTAAAATATATCAATTTTAAACTGTTCTCTCCCTAATCGGCTTCAATGCAGTATACATAATTTATCCAGTTTTTCTCAGACTTACCCCCACCCTGATGTCAGCCTCATTCTACAACAGTGGCACCATACACTATTTGTCCTTTTGTGACTCAGATATTTCACTCAGCTTAATGTTCTCCAGGTCACCCATTTTGAATAATATTGATTGAGTTCCTTGTTTTTCAGTGCAGTGTAGTATTCCATTGTGTGAATATACCACAGCTTCTCTATCCATTAATTTGTTGATGGGCATTTAGGTTGTTTCCAACTCCTTGCTATTGTGAACAAAGCTGAGATAAACATGGGTGTGCATATATCTGCTTGGGTGTCAGTTATGGTATCTTTAGGGTATATTCCCAATAGTGGAATTGCTGGGTCAAATGGTATCTCTATTTGCAACTTTTTGAGAAAGTGCCATACTGCTTTCCACAGTAGTTGCACCATTTTACACTTCCACCAACAGT
>NW_006399818.1:12892310-12899938 GCF_000299155.1 Elephantulus edwardii
TTCTCCTGGTTGTAGATTTTTCAGGATACTTGGAAGACTGTTTATGTTGTGGATTAGGACTACTAAAATTATTCCAAGCTTTTCTTTAATTAAGTTTATAGTCTTTGGTTGTAGTCCTAGATCCATGATCCACCTTGAGCTGGTTTTTGTATATGGAGTGAGGTGTGGATCTTGCTTAAATCTTCTGTAGATAGTTTTCCAATTTTGCCAACACCATTTGTTAAAAAGGCTGTTGTTTCCCCACTTAACTGATTTCATCTCCTTGTCAAAACCCAGTTGACCCTAAATAGATGGGCTGATTTCCAGGTTCTCAATTCTATTCCACTGATCTATGTCTGTCATTGTACCAGGACTATGCTGTCTTAACTACCACGGCAGTGTAGTGTGATTTTAAATTACGGAGTGAGAGATGCCTCCTACCTTTTATGTAGTTTTAAGGAGTGCTTTGCTTATTTGGGGCTTCTTTCCATTCCAAATGAAGCTGGCGATTGTCTTTTCCATCTCATTGAAGAATGGGATTAGTATTTGCATTGGAATTGCATTGAATGTGTAAATTGCCTTTGGTAGTATTGCCAATTTCAAGATATTGAGTCTTCCTATCCATGAGCAAGAGATATTCTTCCACTTCTCCAGGTCTCTTTTTGTCTCTTGTAGTAATGTTTTGTAATTTTCTTTGAATAGATTCTTTGTGCTTCTAGTTATATTTACTCCCAAATATTTTAACTTGTGATTAGCTATTGTGAAGGGTATTGTTTTTCTTAGCTCCAGCTCTGTATTCTCTTTGTCACTGTAGAGAAATCCAACTGATTTTTGTATGTTGATCTTGTATCCTGCTACTTTGCTGAATTGGTCAACTATGTCCAATAGTTTTCTTGCTGAGTCTTTAGGGTTTTCTAAGTATACTATCATATAATTTGCATAGAGAGATAATTTTACCTCTTCTTTGCCAATTTGGATACCTCTTATCTCTTTCTTTTTTCTTATTACTATCGCTAAGACTTCCAATACAATATTGAATAAGAGAGGTGATAATGGGCATCCTTGCCTAGTTCCTGTTCTTAAAGGGAATGCCTTTAACCTCTCTCCATTGAGAATAATGTTAGCTCTCAGATTTTCATAAATACATTTTACTATACTGAAGAAATTCCCCTCTAGTCCTATTTTGTTGAGTGTTTTAATCAGAAAAGGGTGTTGGATTTTGTCAAAGGCCTTTTTTGCATCAATTGATAGGATCATGTGGGTTTTGTTCTTTGCTTTGTTAATATGATGAATTACATTAATTGTTTTTCTTATATTGAACCAGCTTTGCATACTTGTTATGAATTCCACTTGGTCATGATGGATTATTTCTTTGATGTATCATTGGATTCTATTGGCCAATATTTTATTCAGGATATTTGCATCTATGTTCATAAGAGATATTGCCCTATAGTTTTCTATTTTGGTCGTGTCCTTTCCTGGCTTTGGTATCAAGGATATGTTTACTTCATAGAATGAGTCTGGGAGAATCCCATCTTTTTCTATTTTCTGAAATAGTTTATGTAGAATTGGTGACAGTTCTTCTCCAACTCATGTTGTATTGAAACTATTTGGTGTCCTAGGTAGTAGGGAGTTGCACTATAGATTCAGTTCTCCTGGCGCCTCTGCAGAATGATGAGCAATCTCCTCCCACATGATTTACAGCCTTGGAAACTCAATAGAGTTACCTGTAAGTTGATTCCGGCTCAACAGCAATAGAAGAGAGAAACTTGCCTCAAATTGTTAATCCTGATGCTGATTAAAGAAATGGAGAAGCAGGAAGTCATTGTCTAAACAGAATTCTTCTCCTCGAAAAGAAAGGCATAGATTCTAGTGCAAGCTGCATCAACTTGCAAATGAAGACAACATTTTGATCTTACAATTATTATGCTTTGATGTTCAAATGACAAAAATCTCAGAAATGGGATGTAATATAGATAGTGTTATAGCTTAGCAATTCTTTAGAGAATTAGAAACTGAGATTACTTTCTTAAAACTGGTTAGTAAATCAGTGTTTCTCACCTATCTAGGATCGTGCTGCTGTCTTATATACTATTAGATTTGTTGTTGTTTTGTGCCATCAAACCAACCCCAGCTCATAAGGACCCATATGAACAACAGAACTGAACCTCAACCTATCCTGTGCCATCTTCCCCATCTCCAATATACTGGAAACCTTATAATAGTCACTGTGTCAATTCACTCTGTTGAGGGTCTTCCTCTCCTGTGCTTTTCCTTTCCAAGGAAGGTTTAACCCTTTCTAAAAACATGTCTGAAGTATGTGAGACAAAGCTTCACCAAAGCTTTCAAAAGAGCAGTCTGCTTTCACTTCCCCCAAGATACACTTGTTTGTTCTTTTTATTATTATTATTATTATTATTATTATTATTATTATTATTCCTTCCCTCAAACTGTGCAACCCTATGGTTTCATCCCTACCCATTCTCAGACTACCTTCCAATGAGTTCCCACATGTTTTACTGGTTATTCTCCTATTTTTACAATAATGTGGTTACGCAGTATTTGTCCTTATGAGACTGAGTTAGTTCACTCAGCACAATGCTCTCTAGTCTCTCCCAAGTTTTGTAGTATTTTTCAAAATCATTGCTCCTAATTGCTGCATTGTATTCCATTGTGTGAATGTACCATAATTTATCAATCCATTTGCTTGTGTTTAGACATTTGGGCTGTTTCCATATTCTTGTGATGGTGAATAACACTGCTGTGAACATTGGTGTACAAATCTCCATTTATGTCTCAGTTCTAATTTCCTTGGGTTATATTCCTAGTAGGGTAATACTTGGGTCATATGGAATTTCTATGTTCAACTTTTTTTAGTAAATGCCAAAATGTCTTCCAGAGTACGTGCACCATTTTACAATCCCACCAACAGTGCATGAGAGTACCCACCTCTCCAAATTCTCTCCAACATTTATTGTTTGTGGCCCTACTAAACTTTGCCACATCTGCCGGAGAAAGATGGTATCTCATTGTGGTTTTTATTTGCATCTCCCATATTGCCAGTGATTTTGAATATTTCTTCATGTGTTCCTGTTTGTTCTTTTGGCAGTCCATGGAATATCCCATACTCTTCTCTAACATCACAACTCAAAGATGTAGACACTTTTTCTGTTATCCTTATTCATTGTCCAATTTTTAGATGTATAAAAAGTAATAAAAAAGAGCATGGCTTTGATAGCTATAGGTAAATTACCCTACATCTACAAATATTAACAAGATGTGTTAATTCAAAAGTTTATTTACCAATGAAGGACTAATAAGTATTCCTATATGATACCTGTAGGTTCTAGTTATCTATATCCTGTCCTTGTATATATTATTACCACAAGCTCTGAGGACTCCCAAGCCTCCCCTAATGTTAGCAATATACCATCCTGTTATAACTTTATAGACTAACAGGTATAGTAGGAGAGATAATAAGAACAAAAGACAGTAATCTAGTGAATGCAGTGGACTGAATGATGATACTGGAGATACTCCTGTGTCTAGATCTTTAGAATTGTTGTCTAGGTTGGGAATAAGTACATAATTTTGACCGGTCAGAAACTCTTCTCAACTAATTTTTTTTTACAAAACATTTGTACCATTGAGTAGAAGTCCTATTCACAAACATTTGCGAATACCATTTCAGTCAATGATATCATAATAAAAGTTTACAGAATATTCCTGGGCCTCCAGAAGGAAAAGACTGATAATCCAATTACAAAATAGGGAAAAGGCATGGAAAGACTTTTCACAGAGGAAGACATTCAGGTGGCCAACAAACACATGAAAAAATGTTCCAAATCACTGTCAATAAAAGAGATGCAAATCAAAACCACTATGAGATAACATCTTGCTTCAGTAGCAGTGACAAAGTTTAGTAGGGTAGTGAACAATAAATGTTGGAGAAGATGTAGAGAGGTGGGAACCCTCATACACTTGGTGGCAATGTAAACCACTCTGGAAGACAGTTTGGCATTTCCTCCAAAAGGTAAGCATAGAAATTCTGTATGATCCAGCTATTCTACTACTAAGAATATACTCCAAGGAAATTCGATCTGAGACACAAATGGAGATTTGTACACCAAGGTTCATAGCAGCATTATTCACCTTTGCACGAACATGGAAACAGCCCAAATATTCAACCATAACTGAATGGATTGAAACTATGTGGTACATTCACACAATGGAATACTATGCAGAACTCAGGAGCAACAATTTTGGAAAATACTACAAAACTTGGGAGAGACTGGAGAGCATTGTATTGAGTAAACTAACTCAGTCTCATAAGGACAACTATTGCCTAAGATCATTATTGTAAAAATAGAAGGATAACTAGTAAAACGTGTGGGAGCTCAAAAGAGGAAAGGATGGGAGTGGAGGGCTGAGGATGGAGAGGGGTCAAATCTCAGAGTTGCCTGGTTTGGTGGGTTGAGGACTGGAGGGGAAGGAAATGAGGAGGATATAGGTGAAAGGACAGGGCAAGGATGGGCAAGGTCTGATGGTGATGAATTTTATAAAACATAATGTAAATGTAGAATAGTGTGAAACACAACATATATGAACTACATAAGTATTATCCTAATCATTGATAATATTGTATTGCCTTTATGTATAGTAATAATGCTATTTAATATGTACAAGCATAGTAAATCACATAAACATTTTTAAAAATTACCCCATTTTTAAAAATCCAGATTCATACTTAAACCTGCGAGCTAGATAGTACAGGATCATTGTTTTGTTTTGTTTTTTTTGAGGGGGACAGTTACTATTGCTGCTCATTTCATACTGTCCCTTAAATTTCATTTCCCAGATTCCCATGTTTTCAGTTTTGATTGAATGTTACTTACAGTCAGCCAGAGAGAGGAGCTAACATAAAATCTGGACAATAGAATACAGATCAAAGCAATGGTTTTCTTCGAGGAGGAAGAGCAGATACAATAGTCATACAGACTTGAGGTTTTGCAGTGGTCTCCTATCCCAGCCCTGTGGAGGAAACTGGATTTTAAACACTGAATACCTTCTATAATTCTTGCAACTATGGTTTAAAAATTGATAGCACTCCTTTTGAGTTTTTCCCTTTAGTCTTTCCAATGATTTTTAAGTAATTACTTGTTTCTACTAAAATATTTTTGCTTACATGTTGTTGTTGTTATGTGCTGTAGAGTCGCTTGCAACTCATAGTGACCCTATGGACAACAGCTCTAAACTCTGCTCTGTCCTGTGCCAATCTCATTGTCTCCAACACACTCATCCCGATTTCCCCAGTCACCTAATCAATCCACCTCCCAGAGAGCCTTCCCCTCCTGTCCTCCACCCTCCCAAGCACGATGTCCTTCTCCAAGGACCGGTCTCTTCCTACAATACGACCAAAGTATGTCAGACGAAGTCTCCGAATCCTTGCCTCCAAGGATCAGCCCGGTTTAACCCTCTCCAGGCTGAATCTTAATACTCTTCTCCAGCACCACAGCTCAAAAGCATCAATTCTTCTTCTATCCTCCCTGGTCATTGTCCAGCTCTCTGATGCATAACAAGTGACTGCAAAGACCATGGCCTGTACCAGATGCACCTTAATCTTCAGAGACACACTGTTGCTCTTCAGTACTTTGGAGAGGTCCCTAACAGCAGACCTTCCCATCACAATACGTCTTTTCATTTCCTGGCTGCTGGTGCCAAGAGTGTTGATTGTGGAGCCAAGCAGACTAAAGCTGTGAACAATCTCAATCTCTTCACCATCCATCCTGATGCTACCAATTGGTCCAGTGGTGAGAATCTTTGTCTTCTTGACATTGAGCCTCAATCCATATAGGAGGCTGCAGTCCCTGATCCTCAACAGCAAGCGCTTCAGGTCCTCCTCAGTTTCAGCAAGCAGGGTTGTGTCATCTACATACTTAAAGTAAATCCTGCCTAATAAAATGAGGCTTCCATTAACTATAAGGGACTGAACGAGGGATTTTTTAAAATAAGGTATTTCCTTATTATAAGCATCAACTTCCACTCTGTAAAACAAGTTCAGAAGAAATTATCTCCAATTTTCTTTCTAATTTTAATACTCAATAAAACTCAAAGTTTGCCCTCATATGTTGTTATGTGCTATCAAGTTGAACAATTCATAGTGACCCTATTAACAATGGATCTGAATCCTGCCCGACCCTGAATCAACCATCTCTGATACACCTGAACTCATTGCCACAGTCACTATGTCGATCCATCTCATCCAGGGCCTTTTTTTCCTGCACTAACACTCTATATTTCCAAGTATGTCCTTCCCCAAGGACTGGTACCTCCTGGAAATGTACCCAAAGTTGCCTCCAATAGGCAAACTGGTTTCACTCTCTCCAGGACCTATCTGTTCTCCTAGCAGTCCATAGTATGTTCAGTACTCTTCTCCAGCACCACAATTCAAAGACACTGATGCTTCTTCTGTCCTCTTTAGTCATTTCCCAGCTTTCAGATGCATTGCAAGCAATTGAGAAGACCATGGCCTGGATCAGGCACACTTTAGACTCCAGAATGATGTCCTTCTTTTTAACACTCTGGAAAGGTCTTTGACAACAGATTTTCCCAATTCAGCTTTTGATTTCCCAACTAATGGTGCCAAGCGTGTTGACTGTGGATCTGAGCACGATGAAATCATTAACAATCTCAATCTCTTCTCTGCCCATAATGAAGTTGCCAATTGGTCCAGTGGTGAGAATCTTTTTTTTTTTCTTTATGCTGGGATGCAATACATATTGAAGGCTATTGTGAGTAATCAAAGGAGAAAAAAAAAAGGTAAGTTTGACTTTCAAGAATCGAATAATCTTCTACAGCTGAGGATTGTGGTCTTTGAGTAGCCACAGATATTCTTCAGTAGATGTTGTTGTTATGTGCTATTGAGTCAACTATGACTCACAGCAACCTTATGGACAATGACTCTGAACCTTGCCCTATCCTGGGGCAATCTCAGACAGATCTAACCCTATCGCCACAGTCTTTGTGTCGATCATCTCATTCAGGGTCTTTTTTTTCTGTGCAGGCCCTCTACCCTTCCAAACATGAAGTCTTTCTCCAAGGACTGGGCTCTCCTGGCGACATGCCCAAAGTATGTGAGGCAGAGCTTCAAAATCCTTGCCTCTAAGGAGCAAACAGGTTTCAAGGGGAGAAAATAAAAAAAATTCTACCAATGTTTGCAGGCTGAAATAGATTGAACATGCAGTCAAAATTCATTTGAAGTAATTGGTAACTGGAATGTAAAAATTGAGGACAAGGAAGAAGGACCAGTAATCTGAAAATTTAAACTTGGTGATAGAAATGAGACTGAAGATAGTAGAATTGTGTACAATGATTTATCCATGCACACACCTTTTATATTAAAAAAAGTAAAAACCAACCCGAACACCACATATAGTGACTATGAATGGATCTTACCTGATGGACTATCAGATTGATAGCATCTGTGGAAAGAACTATTGGAGAAGCTCAATAATAGCTGTAAAATCTAGGCTTGATGCTGACTGCAACTATCAATTGCAAGTTGATCATGTAGATATGGCATTCAGTAAATGAAAGAAAAAAATTCTCACCACTGGACCAATTGGCAGCATCAGGATGGATGATGAAGA
>NW_006399818.1:12900863-12907715 GCF_000299155.1 Elephantulus edwardii
ATGATGAAAGTTATACAAGTGTTCAGATCTTTCATTCATAGGGTTGCTATGAATCATTTACGACTCAACAGCACTTAACAACAACAATAAAGAAGAGAGTCATTTGTTTGGGTGAAGGAACTGTCCCACTCAAGCTTTCATTTTGAAAGCCAATCTCCTTTAGGAGGCTAAATTGTGGTAAAAGAGATCAGATATTTCACCTTGTAAGAACTGAATATCTGATGCTGTCAGTGCCGCACCCACATTCCTTTAGCTTCACCATTCTGATATACTACTGTTACTTCCAATGCCTGGCCTTTCCCCAAAACCATTCGGTCCATAAGTACCAGTAAGCTTGGAAAGGCAAGAAAATTAACACTCTTTAGGAGAATCCATTAATCAATGGTTGGCAGGAAATGACATAAGTACTCGACTTCCTCTGCTATTGGAGGGAACAACTATGAGTAAGTAATATATCTTCCACCCTTTTTTTTTTTTCAGTTTTCACATGGAACTAAGATCCCATGGTCCACAGTGACTTCATAATATGTCCTTTATTGACTGTCTTCTCTTCTCAGATTTATCTTAACAAATAAAGCATAGATATTTTAATCTTTGCTTTAAGATTTGATTTTGAAGGGACTCAGCCTATGGCCTGAGTTTATTCAGTGTGTTTCTTCACACCTGTCACTTATAAGCTGATAGCAGGACTAAAGAGCTAAAGAGAGAAAGTAATTTCTGGAGACAGGATTGAAGGACTGTATTCTCTGGAAAATATAGTAAGTAAAATGGAAAATCTGAGCAATCAAGGGAGAATAAGAAAGAGTAGGAATCAGGTAAAAAGGCAAAGGATATTTCTTCACTATTATCACATATTATCTATCCACTCCCCATATGCTCCCCAACCCCCCCATGTCTATCCCATTTTATAAAGTGGTGTTATGCAGTATTTATCCTTTTGTGACTGAGATATTTCACTTAGCATAATATCCTCAAGGATCTGAAAGGAATGTATGGTTATGCATTATATGTACGAGAAAAATCTGGAATAAGCGGTGCATTGTAGAGTGGGCCGGGGAGGGAGAGGAAAGGAGAGGAGAAAATGTTCAACAATGGAAAAACAAAAGAAAAAACAAATAAAAATTTAAAAAATATTATCACATAGTAAAAACTCCGAAAAAGAGTGTTGAATAAGAACTCAAATGTGGTATTAGAATTGAGCAAAGACTCATCAACAATCTGCTGCATTATACAGATGACACAACCCTACTTGGTGAAACTGAGAAGGACCTGAAGCATTCGCTGCAAAGATCAAGGACTGCAGCTTTCAAGATGGAATGAATCTCAACATCAAGAAAACAAAGATTCTGCCAACTGGCAGCATCTGATATAGATGATGAAGGTATTGACATTGTTAACAGCTTCAGTTTGCTTGGCTCCACAATCAACACTCTTGGTACCAGCAGTCGGAAATTAAAAGATTAATTTCATTGAAAAAGTCTGCTGTCAGAGACCTCTCCAAAGTACTGATGAGCAACGACGTCAGTCTGGAGACTAAGGTGTGTCTGGTACAGGCCATGGTCTTTGCAATTACTTGCTGTGCATCAGAATGCTGGAGTTAGACCCGGCTGCTTCTTGGAGGCAAGGATTCTGAAGCTTCATCTGAAATACTTTGGACATGTTGCAAGGAGGTACCAGTCCTTGGAGAAGGATATCATGCTTGGGAGGGTGGAGGAACAGTGCAAGAGAGGAAGACCCTAGATGAGATGAATTTACTCAGTGACTGGGGTAATAGGAGTGGGTGTGTCAGAGACAATAAGATTGGCACAACATAGAGCAGAGTTTAGGGCTGTTATATATAAGGTTGCTATGGGTTTCAAGAACTAATGCTTAACTCCACAATAAGGGATTTATCTTTCACTGCTCCACAAATTGCTGTCTGTCAGATACTCCTCTAAATCTGAACATTCAGATTAAGACAGACTAGGAAGAAGGATTGGCCACCCACTTCTGAAATAGCAGGCCTCTGAAAACCCTATGCACAACAGAACACACGCAGATTAACAGAAAGGGTAACCTAGGTAGAACTATCAAGTATGGGAATAATCGGGATGGATGTGTCAGAGGCGGTGCGGTTGGCGCAGGATAGAGCAGGGTTTAGGGCTGTTATGCATAGGGTCGCTATGAGTCGCAAACGACTCGAAGGCACATAACAACAACAACATGGGTTGCAAGCATCCAACAGCACATAACAACAGCAACAAAAATGCTTGTAGTCTTTGTTGAGAATCTCATTGTCTTTAATACTAACCCTGGGAGACAGAATATTTACTAATTCTTTATTTTATTTATTAATCCATTAGCATATCCAATAATTCAATAATCAAGTCATTTAAATGCTTACACTGAAAAACAAGGAACTTATGCAATATTATTCCAAATGGGTGACCCTGGAGGACATTATGTTGAGTAAAATATCTCAGTCACAAAAGGACAAATACTGCATGGTGCCACTGTTGTAGAATGGGACTGACATCAGGGTTAGGGTAAGACTGAGAAAAACTGGATAGATTATGTATTCTGAATTGAAACAGATGAGTGAGAGAACAGTTTAAAAGTTTATATGATAGCATATTATGATTATCACAGGAATCCAGAATTAAGGTTGCATAGCAGAGTGCATTGGGGTTGCGGGGGTGGGGTGGGGTGGGGGGAAGGCGGTTGCAAACCAACGAAGAAGTGTATCTTTTGCTTTTCAAAGAGAGGAGCGAACTTAGGGGGAGGGAGGTAAAGAAAAAAGTGGAACAATGAATGAATGAAAATCCAAAATCTCTGTAAATGTTCATTAAAATTAATAAAAGAAAATTTAAAAGAAAATGCTTACATTGTTCTGGTAACTGCAGTAGACACTTGAGTGGAGATTTAAATAGAGCTCAGTCCTACCTTATGGTGATTCTAGTCAAACAGCCCCACATGGAAGGCCCTGCAAGTACCAAAGATACCTCCTCATTCAGGCTCATTTTGCTGAAGGTTTTGTAAAGAGGTTTTTTTGTTTGGCTCTGGAAGGGGTCAACTGCACACTGTATTTGCTAATTCAAAGCAAACAAGCAATAATGTAATGGCAGGAAGCCTCATAAAATGGTTATTTCTATTCCCGGACTGCTCTAGGGTTCCATCTAATTTATAAACATTGTTTTATGAAAAATTGAGATCATTCTTGGAAGTGCCCAGAGAGAGTGACCTTTGCTTGTTTTGGTGCAGTGTTTGTGCGTGAATGTGTACACTGCTATTGTTGCTAAGGAGGTGATGGCCAGCCTCGGGTAATGGCTGTCTTTCCATTCTGCACATTTCCTTAGTCAGGGCAGGCGTTACTGACACCCCTTCCACACCCAGTACTCCCCAGAAAAAAAGGAAATGGAATCAGTGGGCAGAGTCGACAGCCTAACCAAAGTGCCTGGGAAAGGCTGGCCTTATTCTACGAGTAGGAAAAATGGAGAAGGACAAGTTCTGTCGATGCTTTCAGATCCAAAAATATTTGCATAAGGACCTCAGCTTATGGGTGTTGTGTCGGGTTTTGTTTTGTTTTTCAAGGATTCTTTGTCTAATTTTTATTAAAGGTATGTATTAGTAAGAAGTTTCCAGGGATTGGCAGCAAATTCCACAGTTCTGAGCTGGTTGAGTCTTAGAATGGTGGCAAGTGAGCTTCACATGGGCTCAGCAGGGAATTTGATTCAAGTGAGGCTTGGGAATGACTCCTCCCAGTGTCAGTAAGTCTAGGAATAATGCGTACTGACTCACACTGTCTTCCAGCTTTGCCACTAACTTGTGTGGAGTCTTGGACACATCACACAATCTCCCTAACCTCCATCCATTTCCTCAAAAGGCAATAAAACACCTACCTCATAATGTATTAAATAATGTAGCAAATATTTATAAAGTGTATAAAATGCATGGCATCCAGCCCCCGCTGCACATGTGGTTAGACTCTTTCTTATAAGCAGGTTGTTCTTTCCTTGGACATCTACCTGGATTGTCCTCGCCCTTCAAGTTTTTTACTTCAATGCCAGCACTATAAAAAATGCTTGCCTGTATTCCCATTACAAAAAGCAATCTTCTTTTCCTTTAAGCTGAAAACAATTATGATTGCACACTGTGTAAAATATTGCACATTATGTAAATGAAATTCTACCCTATTTATATCTATCATATATTTATTTACTTATCATATATTTCTTTTCTCTCTCTGTCTTGGATAACTAGGAAGTAAGTAACATGTGAGTAGGGATCTCTGGCAGCACAGGTAAGGAGTAGGAGTAAGGACTCGTGCTGTCAACTCAGTGACAGGCAGTTCGAATCCACCAGCTACTCTGTGGAAGAAAGATGGGAAATAGCTTGTGTGATTTATAGTCTCTAGAAACTTGCTAGAGGGTCAGCAGTGAGTAAGTTTTGACTCAATGACTCATAAAACAATAACAACATGAGCATAGAGACTGGTTTTTTCCCCATAATTTCAGCCACAATTCTGATAACAGTGTCAGACATTTAATAGGACTTTAATATATACTTGTTTTGCAGACTAATACATGCTCAGTATTTTCTCTTCCTTCAAATGCATGTAAAATCTGGATAAATAATAAAAAAAAAACTGAAGAATTGATGTCTTTGAATAATGATGTCAATGAAAACCATTAACTATACCGCATACTTTTTTTTTAAAAAAGAACATATCTGTCCTGGAAGAATATAGCCAAAATGCTCCATAGAAGCAAATGTGATGAGACTTTCTCTTAGATATTTTGGACATGTTATCAGGAAGGATATCTATTTGCACATGGTAGAGAGCAAAAATTTCACTCATCAAGACTTTCATGAAGATAATTGACACAGTGACTGCAACACAAACATAGGAACATTTGTGAGGATGGCATAGGGTGAACAGTGTCTTGTTCTGTTATATTTAGGGTATTCATAGGCCAGATACACAATTAACACCAGGCTCAAGGGCTGCAGGCCCGAGGCCCCAACTGACTTTTAAATAAAAAGGCCCACCCACCAGGTCCTGATCAATTAAACAAGAGGCTTCCAGCCCACAATTGATCATTAAATCCAGGTGACCAGTCAGCTTACACTTGATTGTTAACAAAATAAAAAATTACCAAACAATTTACACTTGATATTTTGTGTTTGGGAGAACATGATTCTAAGTGCACTTGTCTGTAAGTCTGCTGTGATACTGAATGTTGTGTCACTGGTATGTCAAATGTCATAATGGTTACCTACGGTAGAGACAGGGTTTAGTAGAGCTCCCAGATCAAGACAGACTTGGAAGCAGGATTGGCATCCACATCTTAAACAACAGGCCTTTGGAAACCTTATGAACACTAGAGAAACGATAGTTATAGATCAGGGTTCAGATCTTTTGTTTATAGGGTCACTATGAATTTTACTCAACCCAACAGCACTTAACAACAACAATAATCCAGAACCTGGTCAAGAAAAGAAACTAGTTAAATATGCACTGGTTATGCATTATTATTAAGCCTTGTGTGCAATCCAGATTGTGTATTCTAGGCTAGTTTATTAATGATTTATAATTAAAATTCATAAATCACAATTCATATTAATAGTGGGCTATTACAAAAATGAGCAAATGGACCTTAGAAGAAATATGACTAGAAAACTTATTCAAAGTGAGGTAGGCAAGAGTCTGGATACATTGCCAGGAAAAGATCATTTGCTAAAAAGGATATCACGTTTGGTAAAATAGATGGCCAATGAAAAACAAGTAAAATCATCAATGAGATTAATTGATATGATAGCTCCAGTAACGGACTCACATATACCAACAATGACGAAGATGGTTCAGGACTAGGCAGTGTTTTATCCTGTTATATATAAGGTTGCTATTAGTTGCAATGGAACCGATGACAACTAACAACAATACCAAAATGCTCATAGATGTCCCCAGCAGACTCAGGTAGGCTTATAATGGAAGGAATGTATATCTTCCCTTCATTTCCCCAGATGTTCTTATTGGAGGTCTTTTTCCCCCCTCTCCAGTAGGCATAATTCTTCTTTCTATAAGTCCTTAACTGCCATTTGTCTTAGCACTGGGGTGTCTTACATGTGTGTGTCTTTTGACTCTGCATTATGTTTTTCTTTTTATGAGCACTGCAGAGAGCGAGCGTCCTGCTACTTCTCTGAAAGTCTTTGGAGGAGGTTGGAGTGGGTTACATAGCTCCCAAGGGGCTTTGCTGGAGCCATCACATTGATGAGGTAATGATGTGCGTCTCTCACATAGCCAGAGCACATGAGAGCTCATTTAGCGAAAGGATGTAATTGGTCCCAAGTGTCCCTGGGTGGGGCTATGTTGGGAAAACAGCCTTTTAACTAGTCTGGCATGGCCTAGCTCCAAATAAACAAGAATTAACTGGTAGAACAACAGAAGCACACACTTCAATGTTATGTCAAAGAAGATGGTAGCTCTATTCATTTACTAAGCCATTGGTGTTCCCTATCGGGATTATGCAAAATTAGAAGTAAAAAATGGAAACAAAAATCCCAACAACCAAAAACGTGCAGAAACCTAGAGTAGAGAAGTAGTTTATTTAAGGTCATGTAGCCTGTTAGTTGAAGGACTGTGATTAAACCCCAGATTTCCTTGTTCTAACATAGTATCTAAGTACATTTAAGAGGAATGTGTCTAACTTGCTTATCATAGACTCCTCAGCACCTAGGACAGTGCCTAGCATCACATATTTGAAAGGTTACATGCCTTTATATATCACTGTTATGAACTTTTGTAAAAAATGGAACAAAGTAGCAGAAACTCAAAGTTTGGGTGGCTTCAGTAACAGACTCTGAGTTTTGTGG
>NW_006399818.1:12912175-12913126 GCF_000299155.1 Elephantulus edwardii
ACTAGTGAGAGAGGGAAAAAATAGAGTGCTGATTGTGGATCCAACCAAGCCATAATTGTTAACAATCTCAATCTCTTCTCCATCTAATATGAACCCTAACCCTAACCTGATGAACTGCACAGGAATCAGATTGATTACATTTGTGAAAAGAATCATTGGAGAAGCTCAACCAGCAGTCAAAATCAGCCCAGGTGCTGACTGTGGAAGAGACCATCAATTACTCATGTGTAAGTTTAAATTGAGGCTGAAGAAGATTTTTAAGGTCTACAAGAACCAAAATGTGGCCTTAAATCTATCGCATTTGTTTTAAAAAATTATCTTGTAGACAAGTTTGAAGCATTGAACACCAGTGATAGAAGACCAGATGAGTTATGGAACTATATCAAGGATATCATCTATGAAGATAGGAAAAGCTCATTAGAAAGGCAGAGGAAAGACAAAAAGCAAAAAAGATGTCAGAAAGACCATGGAAATGCCACCAAAGTATCAAGAAGCCAAAACAAATGGAAGAGATGCCTAAGTAAAAGAGCTGAAGAGAAGATTTCAAAGGCTAGCTAGAGATGGCAAAGCAAAGTATTAATGGTGAAATGTACAAAGACCCAGAGTTGCAGAATAAAAAAGGCAGAACTCACTGGGCATTTCTCAAGTGGAATGAACTGAAAAACAAATTCAATCCTTGAGTTGCAATGCTGAAAGGTGCTGTGGGCAAAATCTTGAACAATCTAGAAAGCACCAAAAGAAGATGGAAAGAATCCACAGTGTCACTGAACCAAAGTAGTCGGTTGACACTGCAAAGTTTCAGGAGATACTATGTGAACAAAAGCCAATGGTAATAAAGGAAGAAATTTAAGTACATTGAAGGCAAAAAATTAAGACCCCGGGAATCAATGGAATACCAGTTGACATGTTTCAACTAACAGAATACAACTTGGACATGCTCAATAATCTATG
>NW_006399818.1:12913226-12915251 GCF_000299155.1 Elephantulus edwardii
CCACCCCTCCTCCCCCGTTTGCTCCTCTCCTTGAAAAGCAAAAGAAAAACTCCCTCATTGGTACACAATCCCCTCTGCACATAGACTCTGAGTTTTAATCAAACGACTCTTCTTATCTCTGCCTTAAAACCCCTCCATCACCGTTGTCTTCTGGAATTTTAACCAGCAGACCTAAATTTCTCATTCCCAGAGAGCTTTGAAAAGCTTTCCAACTGTATGGTTAAGGGAAGAAACTAAGTATTCAAATTTCTTCACTCTAGGGTATTTCTTAGAAAGGAATAGAATTATGAGACTGAGTTAGTTCACTCTGCACAATGCTCTCCAGTGTTTCCCAAGATAGGTAGTATTTTTCAAAATCATTGCTCCTATTGCTAAGTAGTATTCCATTGTGTGAATGTACCACAATTTCTCAATCCATTACGTTGTGATTGGACATTTGGGCTAAGAGTAAAGTTAAGAGGATAAGTAGGAACCTATCGTACAAACCACAGGGTTGTACAGTTTAGTGGGTGGAGGGAGAGTGTGAAGGAAATGAGAGGGATCCGGGTGAAAAGAGAAAGCAATAATGAGCAAGGTTCAATGACAATTAAATTTATAAAACATAACACATGTAAATGATTGTATGAAACACATTATGAGTGAAGAATAGTGTGAAGCAAGAAGTATATGAACTTTGTAAGCAAACCAATATAAAATTAGAAAAGAATGTGGGAAACAGAATAGACTATCTGAATAGATATTATTCTCAGGGCTCACTAAAAATCAAGCAAAACTCCCTGTCATTTAGTTGACTCTGACTCATAATGATCCTCCTTTTGGGTTTCTGCAATTATAAAGCTTCGTGGAAGGAAAATGTCCATTAACCTTCTGAAGAGTCTCTGTTGGATTCAAAACCGCAGAGATATGAGACCTTTTGGTTAACAGTGCCACACACTAAGTCTACAACACCAGGGTTCTGTAGTAATAGGTCAGTTGATTCCAATCACCAATGATGAATAATTGGAAACAAGTTGACTTGTTGAATCAAAAACATATAAAATTTTAGCCCTCATAGGATGGGGCAAAAGACAAACCCCTGGCTTCAAAAAGCACAAATTCTAATTCAGTACAGTCACAATGTAACCTGAAATAAGAATTTATCAAGCACATTGATTGTTGTTGTTGTTAGGTGCTGTTGTGTTGAGTACAACTCACAGTAACAGTACGAACAACAAATCAGAACCTTGTCTTATCCTGTACCATCCCCACAATCTCTGATACACTCAAGCCCATCGCTTCAGTCTCTAGGTCTATCTACCTAGTAGAGGGTCTTCCTCTTTTTTACTTTCCCTCCACCTTTCCAAGCACGATGTCCCTCTCCAAGGAGTAATCTCTCCTAGCAACATGCCCTAAGTATGTGAGATAAAGCTTCATCATCTTTGCCTCCAAGGAGCACTCTGGCTGCACCTTCTCTAAGACATATCTGTTTGTTCTATTGGTAGTCCATGATATATTCAGTACTCTTCTCCAACATCACAGTTCAGAGATATCAATTCTTCTGTCATCCTTATTCATTGTCCTGCCCTTAGATGCATAGCAACTGACTGAAAAGATCATGGTCTGAATCAGTTGCAAACTGTTAGTTTGATAGTACTCAAACTAACATAATTGTTCCTCAGTAATTTAGAGAGATCCCTGACTACAGACTTTCCCAGTGAAATAAGTCTCCTGATATCCTGACTGCTGGGACCAAGTATATTGATTGTGAATAAAAGTTAAGATGACGTTATTGACAGTTTCAGCCTTTTATCCATCTATCATGATATTGCCTATTAGTCCGGTGGTGAGAATTTTTGTTTTCTTGGCCTTGAGATACAATCTATGTTGAAGGCTGCAGTGTTTAAACATATGCTGCAAGCACTTCTAGTTCTCATCACTTTTATCCAGCAAGACTGTGTCATTTGCACACTGAAGGTTTTTTATAAGACTTTCTCCAATCCTAATGCCACTTTCTTCTTCACAAAGTTCAGCTTTTCAAATAATTTG
>NW_006399818.1:12915351-12933240 GCF_000299155.1 Elephantulus edwardii
AAAAAAAAACCAAAATAAAAGGGGACATTGCAAGCCTATAATCAGGAAAAGTGTGTATTCCTAGTTGTATGTCCATATTCACTTAATATACACACTGAGCATATCATTTGAGAAGCTGGACTTTAAGAACAATGAGGTATTGAGATCAAAGGAAGACTCCTCAACAACCTGCATTATGCAGATGATACAACCTTGCTTGTTGTAAGTAAAAAAGACTTGAATCTCTTGCTGCAGATCAAAGAATACAGCCTTCAACATGCATTGCATCTCAAAATCAAGAAAACAAAGGTCCTTACCACTAGACCCACATGCAACATCATGATGATGTTGTTGTTGTTGTTATTTACCAGAACCAACCCATAGCTGATCCTCTGGTGGGTTTTTAGAGGCAGTTAATCACACGGGAGGAGACTGCCTATCCTTCTCCCATGGAACAGCTGGTGGTCTGAAACTGCGTGCCTTCAGCATTGCAACGGAGCTTCTTGCCACTAGGCCACACATCGTGAGAGATGGAGAGAAATCTGTAATTGTCAACAATATCATCTTACTTGAATCCACAATCAACACCTTGGTACCAATAGTCAAAAGATTCAGAGACTGAGTGTCTTGGACAAATCCACTGTCAGGGACCCCTCCAAATTACTGAGGAGCAATAATATCAGCTTGACAGCTAGGGTGTACCTGATTCTGTTTATGATCTTTTCAATCATATCTATGCATCTGAGAGTTGGATGATGATGATAAATAATTGATGCCTTTGAGTTGCAATGTTGGAGAAGAGCACGGAACATTCCATGGACTACCAAGAGAGCAAACAGATACGTCTTGGAAAAAGTGCAGCCAGAGTGCACCTTGGAGGCAAGGGTGGTGAAGCTTCGTCTCACAGACTTTGAGCATGTTACTAGGAGAGGTTATTCCCTGGAGAGCGACATGGTTGGAAATGTGGAAGGTCAGCGAAAAAGAGGAAGATTCTCAAAGAGATGAATTGACACAGCATCTGTAGCAACAGAGTCAGAGACGATGAGGATGGCACAGGATAGGACAGGATCCAGACATGTTGTTCATAGGGTGGCTACCAGTCATACTCAACTCAAAGGCACCTAACAACAATGTGGATTGTAGCTGACTTGAAGCACCTAACAACAATGGCAAGCCTTGGTGTCTTCATTTGTCAAATAGAAACTCATATGTGCCTATTTTATGGAGGTACTGTGACCATCACATCGATTGAGTTGGGTGAAGCACTTGGCATAATGCCAGATACAGAACAAATATGTTGGAGCAATTCCTTGGCCCGTCAAAAGTTTACTAATGATCCTGAGCATTCAGTCCTGTACTGAAGACAACTGCTTGATCTTCCTTCCTCCAAACTTTCCTAACGTATTTTACTATGTTGTTGTTGTGTGTTATAAAGTTGCCTACAACTCACAGCAACCCAATGTACAACAGCCCTAACCCTGCTCTACCCTGTGCCAATCTTATTGTCTCTGACAAACCTACCCCCATAACCCCAGTCACTGAATCAATCCATCTCATCCAGGGTCTTCCTCTATCGAGCTGTCCCTCCACCCTCCCAAGCATGACATCTCCCTCCAAGGACTGGACCTGCCTTGCAATACATCCAAAGTATGTCAGATGAAGCTTCAGAATCCTTGCCTCCAAGAAGCAGCCTGGTTTAACCCTCTCCAGCATGAACTTGTTTGTTCTCCTAGCAGTCCATGGAATATTCAATACTCTTCTCCAGCCCCACAGCTCAACGGCATCAATTCTCTTTCTATCATCCTTAGTCATTGTCCAGCTCTCTGATGCATGGCAAGTAATTACGAAGACCATGGCCTATATCAGGTGCACCTTACTATGGAAGCCTTTATTTAAGTGTAATTTTTCACAATTGTTATTTACAGGGCCAATTTTTGGCAAAAACACTGCTTTGAAGGTTTGTGTTTGGTAGCTAGGAACACTGTTTCCTTGGAAACATTCTTCTTTGAATGGTTTTGCTGCCCCCAGATGGACAGAAAAACTTTAGCCAGTCAGAGAAAGTGAGGAATACCCTCAACAAGATCCAGTGTGGATTGACATAGTGAGTGTAATTATGGACTCAAGAATATGGGAGGTCAGGAGAATGTACAAGATAGGGCAAAGTTCATAGGGTCGCTAAGAGTCATAGTGTAGTGGATGGCACTTGACAAAAACAGTTAAACAGGAATTAAAACCACAAACATCTTTTGTATTTAGGAAGGTGGGGTATTTTAGTATTGATTTGCATGCAAAAATCTCTATACCTTGCGTTTCTTTTATATGCATTGTGTTTCATACATTCCTACATTCACACTGTGTTTCATAAGACCATTTCCATACAATGTGTTTTCCAGGGGTTTTTTTCAAATGAAATTTTTATTTTATACTGGTTTACTTTTAAAGTTTCTATACATTGTTTTTCGCACTGGATATTTCCAATTTCCTTCACTCACGCCTCCCTCCACCCACCAAATTGTGTGACCCTAATACATTGTGTTTTATAAAATTAATCACCATCGATCTATGCTTATTATTACTCTGCCTTTTCAGGTGCCCAGTGGATCTTTCCCAACTTCTTCACCCTCTTCTTTTTAGTAAAAGAAGAACCCTGGTGGCCCAGTGCATAATATGCCAGGCTATTCTGGTGATGTAGTGGTAAGAAGGTGCTCTGTCAGCATAAAAGCACATAGTTCTAATGAACCAGCTGCTCTGTGGGAGAAAGATAGGTCATCTCCTCCTGTGGAATTTATTGCCCCTGAAAACCCATTAGAAATTCAGCTATGAGTCAGTTCTACCAAAGACAGTACAAAGCAACCAAAAAATCCAAAAGGTTGGTGTTTCAAATCCACTATGATGTGAAAAAAAGATGAATGGACTTCTTCCATAAAGATTTACAACTTGACAGAGTTTGCTGTGAGTAGAAACTGTGACTTGACATCAGTGAATTTTTGGTAAAATATTGAGTATATAAACAATTATTTTCATAGAGAGAAAAGCAAGAGTTAAAGCTCTGAGCTGCTGTCATGAAATGACAGTCTCTACATTTTTTTTTTATTTTATTCTTTGCTTAAAGCTCTTGTGACCTACCAGGTAAAGAATTGTGCTGCTGACCCAAAGGCAGGTGGTTCGAATCCCCTCTGAATACCTGCTGGAGGATCAGTTGTGAGTCGGTTCTGACTGGGAGGCTTAGAGACTGCTGGGAGCATGACACTGGCAGACATGCAGGCGCGGTAAATAACAAACTTATACAGACTAAATGACCAGCTGTTTTCATTCTCTGATGATGCTTCTCAGACTAGCTTTCTGGGTTGGTCAAAGAACTGCTGATATCTGTGTAGAATTCTGGCCAATCTGGCATAGAATCTTTTCTCAGAGATCAAGGATTATCCTCACTGAGATTGAGCTGATTCTGACTCCTACTGACCCTCCATCAAGTTTCTGAAGATGTAAATATTAATGGGAGGAGACTGAGCATTTTAATACAATAAAATTCTGGTGAATTTGGACAGATGAGGATATTCAGGGCTTTCAGTTTGCACAGCAATAAGCTTTGTTGTTGTTCTGTGTCTTTGCTGCAGAACCACCTCAAAGCTTACCCTCCTCTGGATTTTCAGAGGCCCTGGGTGATGCAAGTGGTCAATGAACTTGGCTGCTACCAAATGATGGTTGGCTTTTTCCACCCTGTTGTTGTTACTGTTGTTGTTAGGTGCTTTTGAGGTAACCACGACCTATAGTGACTCTGAATAACAGATCTAAACCTTGACTTGACTTGTGCCGTCTTCACCATCTCTAATACACTCAGTCCATCTCCTTGAGGGTCTTAATCCAATTGAGATTTGAGAGGAGATTGCTCATCTTATATACAGGTAAAAGTCCTAAAGTTTGTTTGTATTTGTGAGAATTTTTAGTTAAGTAGTCTCCAAAGACTGAAAAACAAAATAAAACAAAACAACATATATGTCTAATGTTTATTTGGGTCTGGTAAACATCGATTCACAGGGGCTCTGGTATCCTGTATAGTGGCTACAAATTGACTCATATAAATGGTCTTTTCAATTACCTGCTGTACATCTGAAAGTAGGACACTGAATCAGGATAACAGAAAGAACTGATGCATTTGAACTGTGGTGTTGGAAAAGAGTGCTAAATATCCCTTGGACTGCCAAAAGGGCAAAAAAGGGGATGTCTTGGGAAAAGGTGCAGCCAGAGTGGTCATTGGAGGCAAGGAGGGTGGAACTTTGTCTCACATATTTTAGGCATGTTAAGACGGGCCAGTCCTTGGAAAAGGACATCATGCTTGGAAAGGTGGAGGGTCAACAAAGGAGGGGAAGACCCACAAAAAGATGGCTTGACACAAAGACTGTAATAGCAGGCTTGACCGTATCAGAGATGATGAGGATGGCAGAGGATAGCACAGGGTTCAGATCCATTGTCTATAGGGTTGCTGTGAGTTATAGTCGATTTGACAGCACTTACAAAAGACAGTAATAACATCTTAAAGACCTGTGAGCAAGAGTAACTCTTTCATGCACTAATCACTGTCATCAGTTAAGACAAGGAAAGCACTGAAGACGTACACTGCCTCTCCTCCACGGGACAGCGCTAGCTGATGCCCATCCCTCAGAGCGAAAAATACTCTCCTGGAGAAGAGAATGCCTTCTTCAGAAAGTCTTGAACCCAGGAATTCTACCTAAGGGCTTACTTATGCTTTGCAGCTCCAAGTCAGATCCACAACGTCTGTCCTTCCTTTTTTCCTGGTTAGTGCCGTCGAGTTGCTTACAACTCATAGCGACCCTATGCACAACAGCCCTAAACCCTGCTCTGTCCTGTGCCAATCGCACTGCCTCTAACACTCCCATCCCTATTACCCCAGTCACTGAATCAATCCACCTCATAGAGGGTCTTCCCCTTCTGCGCCGTCCCTCCACCCTCCCAAGCATGATGTCCTTCTCCAAGGACCGGTCCCTCCTTACAACATGACCAAGTATGTCAGATGAAGCCTCAGAATCCTTGCCTCCAAGGAGCCACCCGGTTTAACCCTTTCCAGGATTAGGCAAGAAAATAAGACATGTAAAAACAATTCAGCCTAGAAATATATTGCTGTATGCTTAAAAGCAAGCACTGGAAGCCAGGTTGAAAGTCATCTACAGAAGCTCGTTCTACAGAAGCTGTTGACTGGGATTGGTGAGCAGTAGGGCGGAATGTTGACTCACTAAGGGTCTCTATGAGTTGTCTACGACTTGACGGCACTTAACAACAATAACAACGACAACAACAACATAGAGAGATCTATGTTGGCCTAGTGGACAAAAGTTATGCTACCAAGCCAAAGGTAGGTGTTTTTATTCTGTGGCCCTCAGGCCTGGTTTTAATTGTTTTTGTCAAACATTCTTCTAAGTGGTATAAAACGGGTCTGTGCATTGCTGTACAGAGATAATTCGGGGTTGCTGTGATACTAAACACTGTGACACTCATGTGCTAAATGCGATCATAGTTACCCATACTGGAGAGTGTTAGGTGGAGCTTTCAGATTAAAACAAGCTTGGACGCAGGAGTGGCATCCGCTTCTGAAATGGTTTGCCTCCAGAAACTCTATGAACATGGAGAAATGACCAAAGTTATACAAGTGTTCAGGTCTTTCATTCATAGAGTTGCTATGAGTCTTCTACAACTTGACAGCACTTAACAACAACAATAAAGTTTATAAGGGTCAGGTTCTACCCCCTCTTTCTTTCCTCAATAAAGGAAAGTAAGACTGAGAAGTGTCACAAAAGACAGTCAGCACAGTCCAATTAACAAAGCATGAGATCTGGAGCCAAAGAGACCCAGGTTTGAGTCCTAATCCAATTATTAGCTGAGTGACTTTGGGAAAATTGGTCACCCTCAATTAGTCAAAAGATTCTCATCAATAAAGTGGGGATGATGCATATCATATAGGATTCTGTCCCATATTCTGTGAGAAAAGTTGTAAAGCACATAGTATGTTACCTGTTTTGTTGTGTTTCATCAAGTCGGAACTAACTCATAGTTGACCTTCCAGCTGGTTTTCAGAGGCAGTAAGTCCCATGGGAAGAGATTGTCCATCTTTTTTTCCACAGAGCAGCTAGTGGTTTGAACTGCATGCCTTTGGGTTGGCAGCACAATTCCTTACCACAGGGACCACCAAGAGAATATACAGTCTGTCTGAGAGAGGTTGAAACCAAGTTGCTCCTTGAAGGCAAGGATTTTGAAGCCCAGTCTCACATACTTCAGGCACATAGCCAGGAGGAACAGATCCTTGGAGAAAGACAACATGATTGTAAGGGTGGAGGGACAGCACAGGAGAGGAAGACCTTCAATGAGATAGACTGGTACAGTAACTGGGTCTGTGGGGGTTGGTGTGTCACAGTTAGTGGGATTGGCTCAGGATAGTTCAGAGCTATTGTACATGGGTCACTATAAGTCACAGATGACTCAATGTTTCATAACAACAATGGGCTAGCAGAGTATGTTACCTGGTTTGCTTAATAAATTATGCTTAACATTTGTAGAGGTCAGTGAAATGGGTGAAGATCTTCAATGAGATGGATTGACACAGTGATTGCACTCAAACATCATAATGATTGTGAGGGTGCTATAGGAATGGATGGCCAACAGTTTTTATGTTACTTATGAAGGTACTATGAACTGGAACTGGCTCTGTGGCACTTCCAATGGCCTAGATGTGAGGAATTGCCCTGCCAACTCAAAGGCAGATGGTTCAAATCCACCAGCTGATTCTGTAGGAAAAGATAGGTAATCAGTTCTTGTACTATTTACTACCTCTGAAAACCCACTGGCAATTCAGCTGTGAGTCAGTTATGACTCAGAAGTACATAACAAGGGAGCTCTGGTGGCCTAGTGGCAAGAAGATGCACTGTAATCCAAGAGGAATGCTGTTCGAATCCACCAGATGCTCTGCTGGAGAAGGACGGGTAATTTCCTCCTGTACCAGTCTTACCCAATTTGACGGTACACACACACAAAATAATAAAATTAAAAAAAAACTTTTTTAAAAGGAAGTGCCTAATAGTAGCAATAACTATGACATTTAACAACAAGACATTGGAAGTCAAGCTCCTGGGTGATGCAAGTGGTTAATGAACTTAGCTGCTACCAAATGATGATTGGTTTAGTCCACCTTGTTGTTGTTACTATTGTTGTTAGGTGCTGTTGAGGCAGCCACGACCTATAGTGACTCTGAATAACATATCTGAACTTGGACTTGACTTGGGCTATCTTCACCATCTCTAATACACTCAAGCCCGGTGTCAGCCCATCTCCTTGAGGGTCTTTCTCTCTTTCTCTGACTCTCTACGTTTCCAAGCAGGATGTCTTCCTCCCAGGACTGGCCTCTCCTAACAAGATGCCCAAAGTATGCGAGGTCAAGTTCCATCATCCTTGACTCTAAGGAGCACTCTGGTTTCACTTCCTTGAATGTAGCTCATAGGATATTCAGTATTCTTTACCAACACCACAATCCAAAGGCATCGATTCTTCATCTGTCATCCTTATTCATTGTCCAACTTTCCAATGCATAGCAAGCAATTAAAAACACTATGGTACAGATCAGACGCACTTTAGTCTTCAAATTGACCTTTTTGCTCTTTAAGACTTAGAAGAGGAGGTTCTTGACAGCAGATTTTCCCAATGTAACATTTTTATTTCTTTTATCTTTCATTTTGATTGTTGTTTTAGTGTAGGTTAACAGAGAAAATGGTTTTCATTCATATATATGTATTTTCCTCCCTCCTCGCCAATTCACTTATTAATGCTTGTCCTGTTCAAGATTGTGAATTGTCATATATATATAATGTCTAATCATCAATTCCTTTAAGATTGTCCTTCCCTTTATCTATTCCAGTGAAATGTTAATCACTATTCCATTCTTTTCCTGTTCTCCTCTCCCCTGTTTATCCACCTTATTATTGTTATAACAGTGGTCTTGACAGAGGGTACCGAAGGTATTGATTTTGGATCCAAATAATCAGCAATCATTGACAACATCAAAGTTCTCTCCATCTATTATGATGCTGCCAGTTGGTCTGGAGTGAGGAAGCAATTCTCTCAATGGGTCTGATAGTAAGGAGACAGTCTATATTTGGGACTCTTCTCTAACATCACAACTCAAAGTCATTGATTCGTTCATCTTTATCCCTGTTTATTGTCTAGCTCTAAGATGCATAGCAAGTGATTGAAAAGACTATAGCCTGAATCAAGTGCACCTTAGTCTTCAAATGCATGCCATTGCTCTTCAGTATTTTGGAAAAGTCTCTGGCAGTGGACTTGCCCAAAGCAATACATCTTCTGATCTCCTGACTGCTGGTACCAAGGGTGTTGATTGTGGATCCAAATAAGATGACATCATAGACAGTTGCAGTCCTTTCTACATCTATCACAATGTTGCCTATTGGCTCAGCGGTAAGAATGTTTGTCTTCTTTATGTTGAGATGTTATCCAGATTGAAGTCTTTGATCTTCTGCAGCAAATGTCTCAAGTCCTCCTTACTTTCAACAAGCAAGATTGTGTCATCTGGATAACACACAACGTTGCTGATAAGACTTCCTCTAATCCTAGTGCCACATTTTTCTTAATAAAGTCCAGTTTCTTGAATTATTTGCTCAGCAGAGAGATTTAAAGAATGCATATAGCTGTAATGTACATATTTCTTGATTTTAAGCCAGGCTCTTTCCTTTGCTCTGTTCAAGCAATAGGTGCTTGATCTCGGTATAGTTCTACCTATTTCAGAGATGATGAGGACGACACAGGATGGGGCAAGTGTTAGATGTATTTCTCATAGGGTCGCTGTGAGTCATAGTCAATTCAAGGACACCTAACTACAACAACAACAACAGTGGTGCCTCAGAAGAAAGACTGGGAAATTTATTTGCAAAAGACAAAACATGAAAGACTCTATGGAGCACAGTTCTATCCTGACACATGAGGCCACTAGGAGTTGGGACGACTCACTGGCAGCAGTTTTTGTTTATTTTCTTGGCCATAATAATAGCAGTTTTCATTGTGAGTGACCTTGCTTGCCAGGCAGAGAAACTCCACAGCAGCTCACAGAACCTTAGCTCCTAGGTTGAAAGGGGCCAACATATTTAGCTCCTTCAGTATCTCTGCACGCCAGAAGCAGTACTTAAGATCCAGTGAGATCATGTGTAGAAGCCCTCCTAAACCTCCCCGAGAAGCGAACTCTAGACACACAATCATAGTTTGTATTTATTGAGAGTTCACATTGTGCCTGGGCTCTGCACTAAGACTTCCATAAACGTTTTCTAAATGAATCCTCCAAACAACTCTATGTTGTAATTTCTATGGTGTTGTAAATTCCATTTTACAGATCATAAAAGTGAAGTTTAGATGGATGAAGTCAGACTTTAAATGCAGGCAGCCTGACTCCAGAGTTCCCCTTCTTTACTTTCTCCATCTTTAACCCTTCTATTCCACTGACTCAGTTTCTGATTGAAAGACCCACCCAAACAGAGCCACAAGCTCCACATGCCAGATGGTTATTTGCATGAGCTGATCTTCAAAGCAACTGATCTTATTGATCTGGGAGTAATGAACCTATTTCTCCTATACACCAGACCTTCTGCCACTTTGTCAGTTTCAGTTCACAGTGACCCTGTAGGACAGGCAGGTTCTTACTGACCCCTCTAGTTTCCAAAGCTATAAATCTTTACAGAAGCCAATGACCTCATCATTTTCTCTGGAAGCAGCTGGTGATTTGACCTACTGACCTTTTGTGCTTGCTGCAGAAGACCAAGGACTGCAGCCTTCGATATGGATTGAGGCTCAGTATCAAGAAAACAAAGATTCTTACCATTGGGCTGATTGGCAGCATCATGATAGATGGTAAAGAGATTGAAATTGTTAACAGGCTTAGTTTGCTTGGCTTTGTAGCCAGGAAGGTAAACAACGAATGGCACTGGGAAAGTCTGCTGTCAGAGATCTCTCCAGAGTACTAAAGAGCAACAATGTCAGTGGGGAGATTAAGGTGTGTCTGATTGGACTGCAAGGAGAACAAACAGGTTCATCCTAGAGAGGGTAAAACTAGGCTGCTCCTTGGAGGCAAGGATTCTGGAGCTTCATCCTGCATACTTCGGGCATGCTACAAGGAGGGACCAGTCCTTGAAGAGAGACATCATGCTTGGAAAGGTGGAGGGACAACTCAAGAGAGGAAGACCCTCAATGAGATGGATTGATTCAGTGACTGGAGTAGTGGGGGTAGGTGTGTCAGAGACAAGAAAATTGACACAGGATAGGGTGGGTTTCAGAGCTATCCTGGGTCACTATGAGTCACAAGCGACTCGATGGCGCATAACAACAACAAACATACCATCCAAGCTTCTTGTCCTATAGACCATAAGTGCTCAATTCTGACAGTTTATAAGTACCACTTTAGGAAGTTTTTCAGAAAGGACCAGACTTTACTACAAGATATTATTTACTACAAGATATTTTTATGTATTTGCTCTGGGTTGAGGGTGGACATAGGGATGAGCCCTGGTGGCACAAAGATTAAGTGCTCAGCTGCTAGTGGAAACATTGGTGATTCAAACCCATCCCATGTCCCCATTAGAGGAAAACATGACCATCAGCTCCCACAAACATAACAGCCTAGAAAACCCTTCGTGGGAGTTCCACTCTGTCATGTGGAACTGTTATTAACAGGAAATTAACTTGACAATACCTAACAACAATAAGTAGTTCGGTTGTCCAGCCAGAGCTGAGAATCATTGATATAGACTCTCGTCACTCTTGATGGCACTACTCACTCATCAGGCTTCTTAGAGACCTTTATGGGTTGTGTCTGTCTGTTTATCCTGACATTTTGTTTAGGACTAATTAGCAGATCCTCATGCACTTAGGCAATAAACACAGTGCATCCATTCTGACTGGGGACACTGCTTTGCACAGACACATGGGACTTACTACGGAACTTATTTTTCTCTATTAACTAACTTTAGTCAAATTTCCTTTGAAAAATGGCAACATCCAAGTCTTTCTTGTGTTTGTTTTGGTTTTTTTTTCCTCCCTACAATTTATGTATTACAAAAGATCATCTTGAAACATTGCAAGGTAGCCAACACCACTCAGTAAATGACACCATGTAACTGGCTTAAGCCTCAGTAAACTTGCCCTCTTTGGCCTTATCAGAGGAACAACCCATCTCTTTGCAATCTCTGCTGGGAATGGATTTCTACACTTTTCCCTGAAAGGCCAAAGGTTTCCTCTTTTCCCTGAATCCCTCATCAAGTAATGGCAGCTCAACCTTCTCCCCACCTCCCTTTTCTTGGGCAGTTCCTGGAGGATAAATTTTTCTTTTAAAAAAACATCTCCAACTTAAAATATTTTTGTTAGCTTACCTTTGAAAAACAAACAGAGCTGTTTTATTTTGACCAGTGTTTGTCAAGTTCTTTCAGATGTTTATTCAGAATTTCCTTTTCTCTTTCCAAGCCAGGTCTTAATTTTATATAGGTATTTCTGTTCTCCTCTGTGTCATCTATACGTATACTGAGATGTTCCATTTTCCCTTGAAGATCTATCTTCTTCCTTTTCTACTCTGACATACAACAAACCCAGACTGAACCACTGTTACCAATTTAATGCTGACTAATGGTGCCCCTCCATCAACCTTTCAAAGCTATAAATCTTCATGAAACATAGCCTTGTCTTTATGCAGAAGAGAAGGAGTTAGATTCAAACTACTAGCTTTTCAAATGGTAGATTTAATGCCACTAAGATGGTGGAATACTCTGACCTGTGATTGTTGTTTTTGTTATGTGCCACCGAGTCACCTGTGACTCATAGCAATCCTATGTGCAACAGCTCTGAAAGCTATCCTATCCTGCACCAATCTCACTATCTCTAACAGACCTAATCCCATTGCTCCAGTCACTCAACCATCCATCTCATCTGAGTCTTCCCCTCCTGCACTGTCCCTCTACCCTTTCAAGCATGATGAGCTCTCCAAGGACTGGTCTCTCCTGGTCATGTGCACAAAGTATGTGAAACAGAGCCTCAAAATTCTTGCCTTCTGGGAGGAAACTGGTTTCACTCTCTGCAGGAAAGACCTGATTGTTCTGTCAGTCCACGGTATGTCCGACACTCTTCTCCAGCACCATAATTCAAAGGCATCAATCCTACTCCCATCATCCTTAGTTACTGCACAGCTCTCTAATGCATAGTAAGTTATTACCAAGATCATGGCCTGGATCAGGTGCACCTTAGTCTCCTGACCGACATTATTGCTCTTCAATACTTTAGACTTGACCGCAGACTTTCCAATGCAATTTGCTTTTTTATTTCCTGACTGCTGTTGTCAAGAGTGTTGATTGTGGAACCAAGTAAGTTGAAGTTATCAACAATCTCAATCTCTTCTCCATCTATCATGAAGCTGCCAATAGGTCCAGTGATGAAATTCTTTGTTTTCTTGATGTTGAACTTCAGCTCATAGTGAAGACTACAGTCCTTGACCTCCTGCAGCAAAGGTCTCATGTCCTCTTCAGTTTCAGAAAGCATTTTGACCTAGAACCTGAGTAGTTGATTTAGTGTTTTTCAACATTCAGCAGAAAGTTAGTGAGATTGGACTACTTACTCCCCTAGCTTTCTCCTCTGTTACATAGCAGTAGATTGATGACATCCAACTGTTGTTGGAGTGGTTGAGTACGATTCACAGTGATCCTATGAACAACAGATCTGAACCTTGTTCTATCCTGTGCCATCCTCATCATCTCTGACATATTTGAGCCCACCGCTGCAATATGTTCAAAGGATTGGCAATGAGCCTACTGTGCCAATCCATCTCATTGAGGGTCTTCCTCTCTTTCACTGATCCAATGAAAAAGGGACAAAACCCCATGTGGGCACTACTCTGGGTTGCTAAGTGTATTATGATAACCTTCTCCCCTTGCTAGTTAGGCCAAGGAACATTAATGGCTCCTTCTTGTTGCTAGATCCAGGGGACCAGACCATCCCTTGTTTAGTTCTCTGAGTATTGGCCTCAACTTTATGAATAGTCACTTTATTAAATTCTCATCAATGAAGTAGTTTAAATATACCATCTGCTTCTTGCTGGGGTCTTGACTGAGACATAGTGGAACCCATCTGTCTAGTTTCAGGGTCTGGATCCTGAATAATCTAAGCACAATATCCAATTTGCCAGCAATTGATTCATAAATCCAAAGTTAAAGGCACTAGTCATTTAAAGAGTGGTTGTGATCCAAACATGGGCATCTTGGCTTAAGTTGATGGGGAAGAGAAGCATGTGCCCCCATCTATTGCTGGTAGCCATCATCTGATCATGAGTGAAGCCCTTATAAGGGAAGAAACCCTTCAAACCAGATCATTCCTCAGATGATTTTTATACACACATAAAAGTCTTGTTAAAGCTTAGATTCAGACTCAGTTTATGTGGGACAGAAATGCACATGTTCAGCAAATGAACCACAATGAGCTGGTTCTAAGCCATAAAGAGCACAATCATCAGGCAGAGTTTTCAGTAATGGCATTGAAGTTCTGATTATCCTGTTTATGAACTTCCTTCTATAAGAAATAGTGCATTGCCTTATAGGTTAAGGTAATTACAGAGTTTTTTTAAAAATTCTTTTCTTTTTTGGGGGGTGGGGGGGGTGGCAGAATTTGTCGCTGAAAGCTCTAAGACCATAACCAGTAATGTTTCATCAGCACTTCTTTATTTGTGTAGGAGTCATAAGTTTTAAAGCATTCCTCATGCCTTGTTATGTGATTTTTCTTAATAGCCATGAGAATGATTATGATAATGATAACAATGACTGAATAATAAGTAATAATAATAACTATTGTTATTTCTTCCTCCTATAACACTCTTAGGGGATTCAAACTGTCAATCTTTCAGTCAGTAGCTGAAAAAATATTTGTGCCACCCATAAAAATTATAGGGATCATAGATAAGGTAATAGTATTTGTTGACACAACAATTTCAAGAAGTAGCATATGATCAAGAACCAATGGTAATAAAGAAACAAGTTCAAGGTGCACTGAAGCATCAGCAAAAAAGAAGGTCTAAGCATTGATGAATACCAATCAACGTGTTTCAGCAAATGTATGAAGCCCTACACATGCTTACTAGCCTATGCCTAGAAATTTGAAAGACAACTACCTGACCAACTGATTAGAAAAGATTAATATTTGTTCTCATTTTTTTTAAAAATACTCAACAGAATATTTTAGACTGTATTTGTGTGTATCAAACAAATTCTAGATAATTTTGAAAAGAATGAGAATCTCTGAACATTTAATTGTACTCATGTGAAACCACATGATCAAAAAACAATTATCTAAACAGAAAAAGGAAAAGTAAATACCTGTACTGCATCAGGAAACGTGTGTGTCCGCATTATATATTTTTGCCACGTCCATTCAATGTGTATGTTCAAAAAATCATCTGAGAAAACAGGCTATATAAAAAAACATAGCTTCAGGATTGGAGGAAGACTTGTCAACAATCTGAGTTATACAGATGACACGACCTTCCCTACAGAAAGTGAAAAAGACTTGACGCACATACTGAAGAAAATTAGACTACAGTCTTCAACATGGATAATATCTCAACACTAAGGAAACAAAACCTCTCACCACTGGGCCAATAGGCAACATTGTGATAAACTGAGAAAAGATTGAAGTTGTCAACAATTTCATTTTGCTTAGATCCATAATCAACACCAGGAGTGGTAGCAATCAAGAAATAAAAAGACAAGTGGCATTAGGCTAAAGAAGTGATGATGTCAGTATAAAGACCAAGATGTGCTTGGCCTAAACCATGGCATGTTCAAGTGTTTCCTATGCATCAGAATGTTCGACAACGAATAAGGAAGACTGAAGGAGAAGTGTTGACCTTGAACTGTGCTGTTGAAGTATTGAAGACTATTGAATATAGCATGGATTTCAAAAAAACAAACAAATCTATCCCGGATGAAACACAATCAGGATCTCCTTAGAAGAAAAGATGATGAAATTTCACCTCATGTACTTAGGACGTGTTGTGAGGAGGGGTCAGACCTTGGATAAAGACTTCACACTGGGAAAGGTGGAGGGCCATCAAAAAAAGATTACCCTCAAGGAGATGGATTGACACAACAACTATAATAATGGGTTCAAACATGGCAGGACCATGGAGATGGAACAGTATAGGGAAAGGTTTGATCTGTTGTTCATAGGCTTACAATGAGAAGACACTTAACAACTATACATATCCCAAGTGGAAAACAGGAATTTAAACCTAGGTAGCCCAAAACTGGATTCTGTGTTATTACTCACTGCAGCATGGTTATTTGTTACTAAAAATTGCTGAATTAAGGAAGGCAGGTTTCCTCATGTTCATGTTTGAAATAGGGAAGCTGAAGCCTAGGAAGCCCAGATAGAGTCCTATTTTCATGGCACTACACACTTCTGCCCCAGCCTCCCATCCAAGTTGACTTTGAATTGATGATGGTTGTATACTATCAATACCAACTCATTGTCAGTCTAAAGTTTTCTGTTGTTATTCTTGTTGTTGTTATGTGCCATCAAGGCACCTGAAACTCATAGTGACCCTAAGTGCAACAGCTCTGAAGCCTGCCCTATCCTGAGCCAGTCTCACTGACTCCGACACACCTACCCCATTATCCCAGTTACTGTGTCAATCTATCTTATCCGAGGTCTTCTCCTACACTCTTCCTTCACCCTACAGGGCATGATGTCCTTCTCCAGGAACTGGTCCCTCTTGGCCACAAGCCTAAAGTATGTGAGATTGAACTTCAATATCCTGTCTCCAAGGAGAAAACTTTGTTTCACCCTCTCCAAGACAGATCTGTTTGTTCTCTTAGCAGTCCGTGGTATCTATAGTCAATACTCTTCTCCATCACCTCAACTCAAAGGCATTGGTTCTTCTATCATCCTTAGTCATCTAGCTCTCTGATGGATAGCAAGTAATTGAGAAGACCATGGCTTGGATCAGGCACGCTGTATTCTCTAGACTGACATCATTGCTCTTTAGCACTTTGAAGAAGATTCTGCCAGCAGACTTCCCCAATGCAATTCCTTTTTTCATTTCCTGACTAGTGGTGCCAAGAGTGTTGATTGTGGAGCTGAGCAAACTGTAACTGTTAACTTCAGTCTACATCTATCTACAGTCTTCTACATCTCTCATGGTGCTGCAAATTGGCCCAGTGGTAAGAATCTTTAATCTTCTATAGCAAATGCTTCAAGTCCTCCTCAATTTTGCATGCAAAGTTATGTCATCTTCATAACACAAGTTATTGATGAGTCTTCTCCAAACTTGATACTACATTCCTCCTCATAAAATCCAGCCTCATCAATAATCTGTTCTGCATACAGATTGAAAAGGTGTGGAGACAGAATGACACATCCCTGACACACTCCTTTCCTGATTTAGAATCATGCAGTGTTTCCTTATTCTGTACTGATAGCTATCTCCTGATCGAAGTATAGGTTTCACGTGAGCACGATCAGGTGTTCTGGGATTCCCTTTCTTCTCAGAGTCAGCCACAATTTGTTGTGATCCACAGACACAGTCAAATGTATTTGCACAGTCAATGAAACACAGACGTTCCTCTGGTATTTTTTGCTTTCAGCCAAGATCCATCTGACATTGGCGATAATGTCTCTAGAGCCATGGCTTGTATTTCTGGTAGTTTTCTGTCAGTGTACTGTTTCAGTCGGTTTTGGATAATCTTCTGCAGAATTTTGTTTGCATATGACATTAGTTCCCTGGGTCAAATTTTTTTTTTATACGAGTAGATCAAATGTCTTCTCTTACCCAAACCCTTGGAGCAACTGGTAGGTTTGAGCAACTGCTGAGTGTGAATTGCCAGCATTTAGATTAGTAGTCACCTTTTTGGTGACTTAATTGTTGTGTCATCAGGAATTTAAAACGAAATTTAATTTGCTAAATTATAATTTAGAGCCAATTGTCCCGTTGTTGAGTATCATCTAGTCTGAACTGACCCACAGCAAGTTTTTAGAGGACTTAAATCATACAAGAAGAAAATGCCCATCTTCCTTCCACAGAGTTGCTAGTGCATTTGAACCATGCACCTTCAGGTCCACCGTGCAGCTTCTTTCCATTAAGCCACCAGAGCTCCCTCTAATTGTCATAGGAGTTATTTTCAGTAGATATGCCAGGCTCCCATAGGTGGCCTGAGCTTCTTGGTCTGGATGTATAATGGAGGAAATAAAAGAGGGAGAAGAAGCTCCCTCTAGGGGCCACTAAGTATAGTGCGACCTTGAAAACAAAGTGGAGCAGTTCAACTCTGCACTAGGACTTCACCTGTCTAATTTTCCTGGTTTCTCTTGCTGAGAAATTTTTTTTTCCAACCTAGATATATTGAGTCAGAATCTTCATTTTAACAGAATCCCCATGCAGTTCTTATGTTGAGATAGCATCTGTATTGAAAACTGTAGACTTTTCTTCAGTAATGCTTTAAGTCTTTTTCGCTTTCGGCAAACAAGACATGTCATCTGCATAAGAATTGTAAGAATCTATAAGAACCACTTGGGGAATTTTTACAAATCTATGAGAATCACTTGTGGAATTTTTAAGAAACTGTATGAGTAGACCAACTTGAAGTGTGACATTATCATGAACCAAAATTAACAGAGTAGCAGCTCACAAAATCCAAATTTTACCTTATATATTTTCTTTTTTTTTTGACACTTTACCTATGCACTTCTTTTTTTTCTATATTTTATTAATTTTCATAAACATTTGCAGAGATTTTGGGTTTCCATTCATTCATTGTTGCACTATTCTCTCTACCCTCCTCCCAGTTTGTTCTTGTTCAAATGCCACAGTGCTTGTCAAAG
>NW_006399818.1:12935495-12942145 GCF_000299155.1 Elephantulus edwardii
GACAATGGAAAAATTCCTGAGTTTAACTTAGCTGAGAACTATAGAAACCTGAGTTTAATTCAGCTGAAAACTATAGGGACTCTTTTAATTTTAATCTTTCAGAAGCAGAGGGATGAGGATGTGTGTGTAGGGGGGTGATTAACCATGAGGTTGTAAAATTTGATGCAGAGGTGAGGGAAGTTGGAAGAATCTGATGTGAAAAAGCAAGGTATTAAAATTTTGTAAATAGTATAATTTAAAAAGCACACAACAACAACAACAACAAAAACCAAACAACAAACTTGAAAAATACAATGAGCTAAGTATTTAAAAAAAGGGGTGGATGCCCATATATTTGTTCTATGGCTCATATGCTCATAAATGGACTAAATGCATAGACAAAAAAAATCAATTGATTCAGTGACTAGGACAATGAAGGTAGGTGTATCAGAGACAATAAGGTTGGCACAAGATAGAGTAGATTTCAGGGCTACTGTACATAGAGTCGCTATGAGTTGCAAGCAATTTGATGACACATGATAAAAACAAACAACATATCTCTCACACACATATCTCCTCATCATCAAATCACAATAGACTCATAGATGACTCTCCAGTGAATTTTCTAGCAGCTGTAATTACTCAGGAGGAGAATGGCCAAATTTCTTTCCTCAGAGCCAATGGTGGATTTGAACAGCCAGAGACATGCCACTTAGGGTTCACAAAGCATATCCCTACAAACTATGCCACTGGAGCTTCCTCTATCACTATATACTCCTTCACATATTGTATTTAAGTTGCCATCTAAAATGTTTATAAAAGGTAACAATTAAAATAAAACTTACTCTTTTTCTACAAAAATGCTCAAAATCACTGGCCATGAGAGATGCAAATCAAAACCACAGTGAGATACCATCTCACTCCAGTAACAGTGGCAAAGTTTAACAGGGCAGCAAGGAATAAATGTTGAAGGTGATGTGGTGAGATAGGAACTCTTTAAACATTAGTGGAGGGATTGTAAAATGGTAGAGCCATTCTGGAAGACAGTTTGGTGCTTCCTCAAAAAGCTGAACATAGAAATTCCGTAAGACCCAGCTATTGCACTACTGGGAATAAATCCTGAGTAAATGAGAACTGAGGCACAAACAGAGATGTGTACACAAATGTTCATAGCAGCATTATTCATCATTGCAAGAACATGAAAACAGCCCAAATGTCCAACCACAAATGAATGGATTGAGAAATTATGGTACATTCACATAATGGAATACTATACAACATGCAGGAGCAATGATTTTGTAAATTATTACCTAACTTGGGAGGAACTGGAGACATTTATGTTGAGTAAACTAACTCAGTCCCACAAGGATAAATATTGTATAAAACAATCATTGTAGAATGAGTATAAGGGCCCAAAGGGGAGGGAAAATGGTAGAAGCAGAGAGATGAGGATGTGGGGTGCGGGTATTAATCATGGGGTTGTACAATTTGATGGGGGGTGAGGGAATTTGGAAGAATCTGTTCTGGAATACAATGTATTCAAATTTTGTAAATAAACTAGTATAAAAAAAAATCTCAACTTCAAGGCAATTTAATAGACATCCTAACCCTGTCAAAAAATATGAACAAGCTTTTTGTTGATAATGTTGTTGTTGTTGTTATGTGCCTTTGAGTCACCTGCGACCTATAGCAGCCCTATGTACAGCAGCTCTGAACCCTGCCCTGTCCTGAGCCAGCCTCACTTATTCTGACACACCAAACCCCAATGCTCTTGTCGCTGTATCAATCCATCTCCAAGGACCTTCTCCAAGGACCAGTCATAAATTCAGTCATATTCTGCAAGATTATTCAAACAGATGGAATAGTTGTAAAACTGACATCAGGTTCCTCCGGCCTGCAGACCTGTTGCTTTGCCCTAGAATCCTACTTCTCTTTCTTTAGTCATGTAAAGCACTTTTAAACAGCCTGTTTACCTGGAAGAGAAACAAATCTTCCCTGCATTAGTATTTATCTATTTGAAACGGTTTTACTCAATTATATGTAAATTGTACCTTAAGCTGTCTGTTTATCAGGAGGGGAAATGCATTTTTCCTGAATTAGCATTTACCTTTTAAAATATTATTTTCTTAGTCATAAGTAAACTGTATCACAATTCATCTGTAATAATTGTATGTAAACTGTTCTTTTTGAATGTAAAAAGCATGTAACTTTGAACTGTTGTTCTTATTAACAAAAGATCTAAACCCAGTGCTGTCCTGCTCCAGCCTCACATTTCCTGACACACAAGAGCCCATGGCAACTGTCACTACGTCTATCTACCTAGTTGAGGGTCTTCCTCTCTTCTGCCAACCCTCCTCCCTTCCCAGAATCATGTCCTTCTCTGAGGGATAGCCCTGCCTAGCAACATGTCCCAAAATACGTGAAGTGAAGCCTCATCATTCTTGCCTCCAAAGAGCATTCCAGCTACACCCTTTCCAAGACATATCTATTTGTTTTCTTGGTCATCCATGGGATGTTCAGTGCTCTTCTCCAACATTACAACTCAAAGGCATCAATTCTTTTTCTGTCATCCATATTCATTGTCCAGCTCTCAGATGCATAGCAAGGGATCCGAAAGGCTATGGCCTCGATCAGACCCACCTTAGTCCTCAAACTGATACCATTACTCTTCAATAATTTGAAGAGGTCCCAAACTGCAGTTTCCCAGTGCAATATGTCTCCTTATTTCCTGACTGCTTGTACCGATGGTGTTAATTGTGGATCCAAGTGAGATGAAGCTGTTGACAATTTCAGTCTCCATCATGATGCTGCATATTAGTCTAGTTGTAAAAATCTTTGTTTTCTTGACATTGAGATGCAATCTATACCCAAAGCTGCATTCCTTGACCTTCTGCAACAGTGCTTCAGGTCCTACTTACTTTCAGCAAGCAAGGTTGTGGCATCTGCATTATGCAGGTTATTGAAGAGTCTCCCTCCAATCCTGATACCACATTCCTCCTCATAGAGAGGTCCAGCCTCTCAGGTAATTTGCTCAGCATGCATATTGAGCAGGTATGGAGAGAGATACAACCATACAGTGCTCCCCTGATCTGTTCACAGAACAGCCTCCTCATCCAGGTATAGGTTCCTCATTAGCACAAGACTAATGTAGGTGTGATGGATTGAATTGTGTTCCCTAAAACACACATATGTAATGTGGAAGCTATGTAATGATCCCCATAATCTAATAGACCAAACAATTGTAAAAGGATCAAGGGTGGAAAGCAATAATTTTTTATTCCAAGACAGCATTAATGTAAGGGGAGTTTCCCTAGGGTGTGACCTGTAATACTTCTAACTAGAGATCAAAGAGAGGAGAAGCAAACCTGAAAGGGAGGGGCGGAGGAGGACTCCCAGAATCACCAAGGAAGACTCTCCAGGAGTGGAGTGTGTCTGTGTGCTCTCAGGTGTCTGTGCAAGGAAGCTCTTGATGCCATGAGAGACCATGGCCCATAGAGATAACTGAGGAATATCAGCCTGAAGAAGCTGATGGAACAAGGGCTCTTTCCTCCACAACTGACTGAGGGAGAAAAGAGATTTTCCCTTAGCGCTGGCACCATTGTAAGAAGTCTTTATGTTAAAGTTTTCTATTTGTGGTATCTTTGTTACAATTGTACTCAGTAACCAAAACAGACAGTATGCCTGCCTCAAGCCATGGTATTCTTCTGTTAAATCTTTAGTTTAGATTGGTTTGCTTACAAAGCCATGGTATTTTCAATTGCTTCACATATATGTGAAAATTAGATGACAAATAAGAAGGAGCAAAGAAGACTTGGTGTGTTTGAACTGTGGTGTTGGCAAAGAATGTTGAATATAATGCAGACTGTCAAAAGAGCAAAAAAATCTGTCTTGAAAGACGTGAAGCTGGAAAGCTTTTAGAAGCAAGGATAGTGAGATTTTATTTTTTTTTATATTTCTGGCATTTTTTTCAGGAAGGGCCAGTTCCTTGAAGAAAGACATCATGCATGGAAATGTGGGTCAGAGAAAAAGAGCAAGACTCAACACACAGTTCTTACAACAAGAAGCTCGGCTTGTGAGGTTGTGGCAGGATTGCGAAGTTTCATTCTGTTGTACATAAGATCACTGGGATTTGAACCAACTTAATGACACATAACAGCAACAATAACATAATACTATTTTTACATCCATTTTGTGAGATGGGTGGGACAAGGTTTTATCATCCCTTAACTTAAAGGTAAATAAATGAAGACCTGTACTCAGGAACACTTCTTTATGTGAATAACCAAATCTACCTTTGAAAGCCTAGTCTAGACTGATTCAGCAAATTAGCAGTATGACTATGGGAAAATCAATTAATTTCTATGAATTTGAGCTACTTTAGCAGAATGGGATGATTAAAAACATTTGATGTCAGGGGAAAAGAATTCTTCGTAAATTTCACTGAAGAAAATTGAATACATGAGTAGGCATTATATGCATGACAGCAATCTGGAGCACGGGATGCATTCCAAAGTGGACTGGGGAGGGGAGGCAGGAAAATGTGCATCAATGAATGAATAAAAACTTTAAAAAACAACAAAAAGTTTAAAAAGAATATATTTATTTTATAGAAATGTTAAGTGCCGTTGAGTCACCTGCGACTCATAGCAACCCTATGTACAACAACCCTCAACCCTGCTCTGTCCTGTGCCAATCTCACTGTCTCCAACACACCCATCCCAACTCCCCCAGTCACTGAATCAATCTGCCTCATAATACATTTAATTATCTCTTTACCCTCTTGAGTTCATCATTGCAGCCCAGGTGTTGATTCATCTTGTTGAGGGTCTTCCCATTTTTTGTAGATTTTTTAAATTCTTCTTCTTCTTCTCTAATTTATGAAGTATTCTTTCTTTCTCTAGAGGTGGATATCACTTTAGAAGTTACCCAAGTAAATGAGAAGAAATGTTGCAATATTCACTTCTAATAATCATTTTGGTGTCCTTCTTCAAAGATAGATTTGTTCAATCTGTACTTGGACCAGGAGGCAGTCATCAAAACAAAGCAAGGAAACACTGCATGGTTCAAAATTAGGAAGGGTGTACTCCGGAGATGTGTCCTATCTCCATACCTTTTCAACCTGTATACTGAATGGATTATCCAGGAGGCTTGACTCTATGAGGAGAAATGTATGTCAGACGAAGCTTCAGAATGCTTGCCTCCAAGGAGCAGCCTAGTATCACCTTCCCTAGGACGAACCTGTTCTCCTAGCAGTCCATGATATATTCAGTATGCTTCTCCAGTACCGCAGCTCAAAGGCATCAATTCTCCTTCTATCATCCCTAGTCATTGTCCAGCTTTCCGATGCATAGCAAGTAATTGCAAAGACAATGGCCTGGATCAGGAGCACCTTAGTCTCCCAACTGACACCATTGTTCTTCAGTACTTCGGAGAGGTCTCTGACAGCAGACTTTCCCAGTGTAATTTATCTTTTGATTTCTTAGCTGCTGATACCAAGAGTGCTGATTGCGGATCCAAGAAAATTGAATCTTAATCTCTTCATCATCTATCATGATGCTGTCAATCAGCCCAGTAGTGAGAATCTTTGTTTTCTTGATGTTAAGCTTCAAGCCCTATTTCAGGCTGCAGTCCTTGACCTTCTGCAGCAAACACTTCAGGTCCTTCTCACTTACAGCAAGCAGGATTGTATCATCTGCATAACGCAGACAGTTGATGAGTCTTCCTTCAATTCTCATGCCACATTGCTCCTCAGAGCCCAGCCTCTTGGATAAAGTTTAAAATTAGGAACGGGGTGCATCAGGGTTGTAGCCTTTCTTCATATATGTAGTCAATCCATATGCTGAAAATATTATTAAAGAAGCAGGACTCTATGAAGTAGAATATGGCATCAAGATTAAAGAAAAAAGGTATCAATAGCCTTCATTATGAGCATGACACAATCTTGTTTGCTTAAAGTGAAGAGGATTTGAAGCTCTTGTTACAGAAAGTAAAACACTGCAGCCTTCAATATGAATTGCATCTCAATGTCAAGATAACAAAAATTCTCTCCACTGGACTGGTAGGCAACACCATGATAGATGGAGAAAAGAGACTCTTAATGACTTCATTTTACTAGGATGCATAATCAATACACTTGGTACCACCAGTCAGGAGATCAGATACATTTTTTCATTGGAAAAGTCAGTAGTAAATGGTCTCTCATTACTGAGGAATAATGATGTCAGTTTGAGATCTAAAGCATGCCGGATTCAGGCCATGATCTCTTCAATCTCTTGCTATACATCTCAGAGCTGGAAAATATATAAAAATTGCAGAAGAAATAAATGATGCCTTTGAATTGTAGTGTTGGAGAAGAGTACAGAATATCTCATGGGCTGCCTAAAGAACAAGCAGATATGTCCTGCAGAAGGTACAGCCAGAGGGCTCCTTGGCGACAAAGATGATAAAGCTTCATCTCACAGATTTGATCATGTTGCTGGGTAAGGCTATTCCTTGGAGAAAGATATTCATGCACAGAAAGGTGGAGGGATGGTGAAGGAGAAGACCCTCAACCAAGTTTGACATAATGACTGATTGTAGTGAAGGACCCCCAAACTGCTGGTCCTGTTCTGTCCCGAGTGGACGGCGAAGACCCAAGACTCCAAGACACCGGCTTGATGCAACAGCAAGAG
>NW_006399818.1:12947183-12951887 GCF_000299155.1 Elephantulus edwardii
GAGCAGACAAAGTTGGGTTTTTTTATACACTTTAGGGGGATACAACTGAGTATCAGCTTCTCATTGGGTGATGAAAGCACAATTTGAATTCATTGGTTCAGTGTTCGCTCAGGGTTTACACAGCATTGTTGCACGTAGCACTTGCGGCTGTCACGTAGCACCTGTAGCAGTTAGATAGATCTTTAACTATAGACTGGTGTCATAAATTCTTAAGTATACAGTGAGTTCAAACTCCAGGGCAGTGGAAGAGCACAAGATACATTGGTTATCAGTCGGGAAACAAAGGCACATGGGTTATCAGTTGAGCTTGTTTGTTCTGCCTTTCTGCTAGCTACTCTTGAAATACTGTTGCCCTGGATACCTGGGTGTGGGGCTTTAAAAATTAACTTAGCTGAGAACTATAGAAACTATTTTAATTCAGCTGAGAACTATAGGGACTGTATTAATTTCAATCTTTTCAGTAGCAATAGGCTCAAGTATGTTAATGATTATGAGGAAAGCACAGGGTAGGACAGGGTTCAGATCTGTTGCTCATAGAGTTGGTATGAGTCGTATTCAACTCAACAGCACCTAACAACAATAACAAATAGCATGGAAAGAGATTGTCCATCCTTCTCCCACAGAGCAGCTGGTGGATTTGAACCATGTGTTTATGGGCTTGCAGTGCAGATTTTTACAATTAGGTCACCCAGCGCTTCAGAGAAGGGGACCTCAGTAGAACAAAAATCAAACAGTCAGGGTCAGAGCACATAATTTACAACCAGGTCCCTGTGGTGAGAAACTCCTCAACATATGGTAAGGCCAAAAGGACTCAAAGGAATAGTTTCAGAAACAAGGATCTCCCTCTAGAACCAACATAGATAGGCAGCCTTTTTCTAGAGCAACACTCTAAAGTTTGAATTCTTGCTTCCTTAAATGTGAGGGGACAAATTTCTGTTTGTTAAAATCATCAACATGAGATAGTTTCTGATATAGCCACCCTACATAGCCAAGATACTGTTTTTAAACGAGGCAGTAATCCCTGCCCTATTACACAACTGCCCCTTGATCTAGGCACAAGTTTCAAGTGAGCACAATTAAAGTCAAGCTGAATTCAGAAGAGGACATGGAATGAGGGTATCACTACTGTTGTCAAAGGGCTGAAAGTAGGAGAGAGAGGCTGAGCTCATGGAGTAGCAGATTCAATACTTTACTGGATGCCCGTTCTCTGCCATCCAGCCCAGACTCTGGAAGAGATGCCAAGGTTGAGGCTGGACTCTGACAACCCAGAAGACAGCAAGATAGATGATGTAGGAAGGGAACAAGAGGGACAGGCAGACTTCTAGTCCATTAAAGTGTGCCCAAGGCAAGGAGAGCATTGTGCATATGGGGCAGGAGCTGTCCCAGGTTCTGCTCGACTAGAGGGCCTGTGGATTAAGGCCTGGAACAGTCTGCCCACTTCCTCTAGAATAAGGCAGCAGCAGGAGAAATGTAGGTGGGAAGGAAGCCTGTGAAACCAGTTATTGTTATATACTGTTGAACACGACTCATAGCAGCCCTACGAACAATGGCTCTGAACCTTGCCCTATTCTGGACCAACACCACCATCTCCAACACACCTGACTGATTGCCATAGTCACTGTGCCAATCCATCTCATGTGAGGTCTCCCTCTGGAATGATATGTTCCCCTTCCTCCATGTACTGTGACCAACTTCCCCCAACTGATGTGGTTTCTCTTCAGGGGAGGTGCTGGCAGCTCCCTCCCTGCCCTTAACTGGACCCTCTTGAGTCACCTGCAGCTTAGGGGGAGTCTGTCACCTGAGAACAGACAGCTTCTTCCAAAGTCTATTCTTGTCCTTGGCCATGGTTGGCAGCATGGTCTGTGACCAGCTTCCCCAAATGATGCAGTTTCTCTTCAGGGAGGCAAGGGTAGCTCCCTCGAAAAATTTAAATTTTGCTTTAGTTAACACTTGTGAAAATGAGCAAATCTTCAGGCAGGGCACCTCAAAACTGTCTATCTCTTTGGAAGAAGGGCTTGATTGGCATCACTTTGGTGACATCGAAAGGATGACAATAGTAATGTCTTGTTCTTAAGGGAGTCCATTTCTGTGTTATACCAGAATAGCAGTAATTTTGAATTATAAGATATGACTGAAATTTAAAGACTTCTGTACACACAGTGTTATATATTTGCAACAGTCTTATGAGGTAATTACACACATTCATCATTTTTTCAGATGTGGCAACTGAGATTCAGAGAGGAAGGATCTGTTCAAGGAAATTCAGTTTATGGGGAAAATTGGCCTTCGAATCAGTGTGACCAGAATAGACACTACCTACTTATATTTCAGACAACATGTCAGAAAGTCTCTCTCTCTCTCTTTCTCTCTCCTTCCTCTCTCCCTCTTTCACACACACACACACACACACACACACACATACACAAAATACCTCCTACTTGGTTTTTATCTGTATAAAGTTTATGACACTATGCATTGTCATCAAGGAGACAAATGCTGGACTTTTCTTGTGAAATGGACATATTTAATCAGAAATTATCATGCCGTGTCATCAAAATATTGAAATACTTATTTAAATATAATAAGAACCACAAAATATTCTATACTTGTCACCAAAATAATACACAAAGTATTTTAAAGATCCATTCAGCAAGAGAAATCTGTTTAGCAACTGTATGGAAAAATTGATAGAATAAAAAAGTTTTATGTCAAGTGTATAGTTTTTCATTCACTTTGTATGTCATATCATTCCAAATGTCAGATTTTTTAAATTCCTTTTTTCATTTATTCATCCAAATGTCACTCAAGGTCTGTGTGAGCAAGGCAATTGTTGGTTTAGTTTATTGGTTGGCTTTTTATTTTTTATTCATTTTCACACAATTCTATTCTACTCCTTTCTTTTCTTTGTAAAAGAGTAGACTTGGGAGCTTCCCACACAGGGTGACTTTGTGTTGGATTTGGGGTTTGTTTTGGGGGTTCCCCATACACAAGGCCAACATGGACACTGTCCGCAGCCCTAAGGTTCTCCTTTCTGGGAGACATAACGCTGTCCAGTCCTCTCTCCTTGGTCTCCAGGCTCAGATTTGCTGTCATAAAATCATTGTTTCATAAGCTCAGAAGGATCTCCACTCTGGGAAATGAGGGGTTTTATCTCCTACTTTCTCCTCTTCTCCTCCCCCAAGAGAGACTTTACAAGGAGACTCTGGCCTTCTCAGTTTTCCCAGGAACCCAGGGACATCTTTGGGAAAGGTTCTGTTTGCTCTTACCACAACAAAATTTATTTTGTTATGTCAGGAAAATAAGGCTCATCATGAGCCATACATAGGGTCTCGGGACTGTAGCTGCCAGGAGTGTTTGGGCTGTAGAGTGGTTCAGAGGCTTTATGACACCATAATTACCATATACAAGTAAAGGTAGGTTCTCTGCTTTTGGGTGGTGTGCTCACTGGAGATTCTCAAAGGGAAAGCTTTAAAACTTATTTACTTCATCACACAGTTGGTACATAAAGGAGGGAGCAGACGTTTATGCCTGTACTAGTGGTATTCTCAACCCAGCCATATCCTTGAGGTATCCGAGAGGTAAGAGGAAGGGAGAGGAAAGTGTACTGGAATGAGTTATAAATTCAAGGAAAGATAAGAGCCACACTTTTGAGAAGAGAGCCATGAATGAAAAAGTTAAAGATAGGAAGTAAGTGTATTCTTTATTCTCCTTTTGGTAATCCAGACTGTCTGTGATAATCCACAATGAAGGCGGACAATCAGCCCTTTACCAACATCTGCTTAACTTGCAAGATGATGACAAGTACAGACAGAATTCTATGAACATTTCTTTGGAAAGCTGTGTGAGCAAAGAGACATCAGAGAGGAATGTTTATCCTTTTATAGACATTCCTTAATTTCCTTCTACATCTAGAATAATAACCATAGGCATCTAAAACATGCCTCACTTTTCGTAATCTTAGTGAAGAATGTTTATCTACTTACTTTCTTGGGAAGTCTTCATCTTGCCCATGACTGGCCTAAGGAAAAAGAACTGAAATCAAAGCTGATTTCCAGTCATCTCTGTCGGTGAGTTTTGCAACTGTTAGGCAGGTCATTCCTTATGTTATTACCATTTCGCCCCATTATGCACAATGATGACATTTTTATGTCAATTTTTGCTCTTTGATTAATTTCACAAACATTTATTAAGTACTTCCCTTACATCAGTATTGTCCAAGAAGTATAAAGAGAAACTGGTCATAAAAAATATTGATACAACTAGTGAATATTACAAAATAAAAGTAATGATGCCCTTTTTAAAAAAAAGAATAATAATTAGACTAGGTTGTCATTTTTAAAATGGTCTTTAAAAGAAAAGGAAAATTGCAATTTCAGGAGTTGTCTTCCCACAAATAACTTCTTTAGAAGAGATTAATCTTCATAAGCATTACCTGTTATTGAACCCACTCAGAACATGAAAACAAAACGTTGAGTACTATCCTACAGGTGCTAAGGGTTTCAGAGGTGAGGAAGATATTCAAGGTCTCTGTGCTTAGTAAGTTCATATTTTATGGAAATAAAATGAAAATTTTAATGAACATTTACAGAACTTTTGGATTTCCATTCATTCATTGTTGCACTTTTCTCCCCTCCCAACCCTCCCCCACCAAGTTCACTCTTCTCTTTGAAAAGTAAAAGAAAAATTCCTTCATTGATATACAAT
>NW_006399818.1:12953964-12956131 GCF_000299155.1 Elephantulus edwardii
ATTTGATTCCATTGATCTATGTGTCTGTCATTGTACCAGTACCATCCTTCCACAGTGGTTGCACCATTTGACACTCCCACCAACAGTGAATAAGTGTTCCAGTTTCTCCACAACCTCACCAGCATTTGTTGCTTGCTGTTCTGTTAAATTTTGCTATTCTGACTGGGGTGAGATGGTACAGTTGTTTTGATTTGTATCTCTCTTAGAGCTAGGGATTTTGAACATTTCTTCATGTGCTTTTTGGCCCATCTACCTATGGTCAACTGATTTTTGATAAGGAGATGAAATAAGTTAAGTGGGGAAATGACACCCTTTTTAACAAATTGTGTTGGCAAAATTGGAAAAATATCTGCAGAAGACTCAAGCAAGATTCATACCTCATTCCATATACAAAAACCAACTCAAGGTGGGTCATGGACCTAGGACTAAAACCAAGGACTATAAACTTCATTAAAGAAAAGCTCTTCATTAAAGAACTCTAGTAGTCCTAATCTACGACATAAACAGTCTTCCAAGTGTCCTGAAAAATCTACAACCAGGAGAAGACAAAATAGATGAGTAGGACCTTCTAAGAATCAAATCCCTATGCACATCCAAAGACTTCTCCAACAGGGTGAAAAGGGAAGCCCAGTTGGGCTTTTGTATCGAGATCAAAAGAGCTAACTACTGAGTTACAAAAAGTTCCAAGAACCTTCCTAATAGAATATAATTTTTTTTTCTGTGAAAATGTCAAACTAAATTTTAACTTCAACTATGTCGAATTATCTTCATTAAGGCTGAACTTCTTTACTGAGGAAAATATTCTGTCTTAACGAATGGATAGAGAAGCTGTAGTATACTCACACAATGGAATACTATGCTTCATTGAAAAACAAGGAACTCATGAAATACTATACAAAATGGGTGACCCTGGAAGATATTATGTGGAGTGAAATATCTCAGTCACAAAAGGACAAGTGCTACATGGAGTCACTGTTGTAAAACAGGACTGGCATTGGGGTTAGGGAGAGACCAAGAAAGAGGAGATAAATAATGTATACTGCATTGAAACAGATGAGGGAGAGAACTGTTTGAAAGGGATATGTGATTAGGTATTATTGTCATGACAGGAGTCCAGAACAAAGACTGCATAATGGAGTGGACATGGGGGAAGGGATTGTATAACAATGAAAGAATTTTTCTTTTACTTTTCAAAGAGAAGAGCGAACTGGGAGGGGAAGAGTGGGCAGGGAGAAAAGTGCAACAATGAATGAATGGAAATCCAAAGTCTCTGTAAACGTTCATTAAAATTAATAATTAGAAAAGCAAAATAACCCCCAAAACAATATAATATTTAAATTCCAAGGTGTCAGATCTTGAATTAACATCCAGTATGAAGAGACGGTTACTCAAATAGCCCTTTGAATGGTGTTTGTTTGTCTAAAAGAATACCAGAAAGTTATTATTATTATTGCTACTTTTAGCATCAATACTTTTACTGAGTGCTGCAAATGTGGAAACCCCCAATATCAAAGTAATTAAATACAAATTCAAGCAAAATTTCTCTCTACTCCCAGCTGGCATGCTTAGGTGAGTATCAGTTCACACTTGTGGGTTCAGTACGGATGATTAAAGACACATGGGTGTATTTGAATCTTACGTTTCAAGGCTAGAAGAAACCTCAGTTTAACCAGTTTAAACCCCTCACAGTTACATAGTGAAACAGAGGTCCAAAAAAGGCAAGCGATTTCCTCAAAATGGTACAATGTAAATAAAATTCTCATTTTCATTTGTGATTTACTGCTTCTGAAAACACACTCTAGTGTCAGCTATAGATTGGTTCTGACTCAACAGTACACAACACCACCACCACACATACCTACCAGCAACACTCTTACTGTATCATAAGACTTCACAACTAATTGGATAATTGTAGAATAATATGTGGAAGTGAGATGGGAAGTTCTGACACCTTTCACCGCAGTAATTATTATTATAATAAAGCAATAAAAAACAATAAAATTTTTCTTGTACATCATACTATAAACTTTAATGTTTATAACAATTTTCTTGAATGAAAGCAGTAATTGGAATTTCAGTTAACTCAAATAGAAATGAGAAAGTGAGGGAGCTCTGGTGGTCTAGTGGCAAGAAGCTGCAAGTGCAATGCCAGACGTTTGCGGTTCGA